>NW_024868167.1:0-200380 GCF_013358625.1 Macadamia integrifolia
AAAAAAAAAAAAAAAAAAAAATATCAAAGATCAGAATTCAAAAAAAAAAAAAAAAGATTCCAGTTCCAAGGTGTAATTTAAAAGTTTTTACCACTAAAAATAGAAATTCAAAAATAAATCCTCATGATAGGTAAAATTGTGATCACGTGGTGAGTAAAATCTACTTGATAGATAAAAACACATGAAAGTGAAATTGGTAGATGAAAAGTCAAAATTGGTGAGGTAAATGAAAATTACCACACAAAGATTTCAAGTCAAAAAAATCCAAAAATTAAGATTCCAAATCAAGCATCAAAATTCAAATCAAAGATTCTAAATCAAGAACCAAAAGTTCAAGACCCAAATGATTAAGAACCAGGGGCTTAAACCCAATGGTCCAATCTCATTGACTCAGTCCTAGATAGCCTAGCCTAGTAGATGGCCCAGCCCAGCCCAGTTTGAAAGAACCCACCTGGAAGACTAGATAGCCCAGCCTAGTTCGAAAGAACTTGCCTGGAAGACCAGATAGCCTAGCATGGTTCGAAAAAACCCGCTTGGAAGACCAGATAGCCTAGTCTGGTTCGAAAAAACTCACCTGGAAGACCAGATAGCCCAGCCCAGTTCGAAAGAACCCACTTGAAAAACCAGATAGCCCAGTCCAATTCAAAAGAACCTATATGGAAGACCAGATAGCCCAGCCCAGTTCGAAAGAACCCACTTATAACACAGATAGCCCTGCTCGGTTCGAAAGAACCCACCTGGAAGACTAGATACATAGCCTGGTTTGAAAGAACCCACATGGAAGACCAAATAGCCCAGCCCGGTTCAAAAGAACCCACCTGGAAGACTAGATAGCCCAGACCGGTTTGAAAGAACCCACCTGGAAGACCAAAATCCCTAGGATTGGCAGATGGAAGTCTAGCCTAGGAAGAGCATTTTTCATACACTAACATCTTCTGTAGGGAGAGCTCAAATCTTTGTAAATATTGGATTAATCACTGGGATTGGAAGAAGGAAGTCCAGCCTAGGAGAACATTTTTCATATACTACCATTTTCTACAGGGAAGGCTCAGATCTCTACAAATGATGGATCAATCCCTAGGACTGGCAGATGGAAGTCTAGCCTAGGAAGAACATTTTTTATATACTAACATCTTCTGTAGGGAGAGCTCAAATCTCTATAAAAGATGAATCCCTAGGACTGGTTGATGGAAGTCCAACCTAGGAAGAGCATTTTTCATATACTAACATTTCTACATGGAGGGCTCAAATCTCTGCAAAACAATGGTTCAATATTTCATAATAGGATTGAAAGGGATCAAATTTCTTTCCTCTCATCAGCGGTCCAGGTAAGTCCTCAACTTTGATGTAGTTAAGAGATATTATCAGTTGTATTTTTCAACTCCATCATAAATGAGCAAGATGATGGAAGTACATGCTTCGGGTGATAAGATATGATCGTTCTTTTCTTTGCCCTTCGACCATTGGCATAGGCCTCGGCCAAAGAGGGGCATTCTATAGACATCCAATTATGTCACCCTCCAACTATAATGAAATTTGGATCTTGGATGTGACTTTCAAGTTTCGATCAATAGAGGTGATGATGGAAACATTCCCCTACCCGAAACCCTGGAAATCCCATGCAGGAGAGAAGAGGATCCAATTTTGGCTTTTTCATATATGAAGGAATCTATTAAGATGATCATATGGATGGATAGTGCTCAAAAATATGATTCTGACCATATATGGCACGTCAAAATTAGACCAGTGGATCTCCTGCTATCATCCCCAAAAAATAGCACTTTCCTGTATGTATGTCGCACACGCAGACAGTCCCGCTGGAAACTTGAAAAAATCCCCTACCTACCCCAAACACCCTAAAATTCATCCCCTACCTACCCCAGATAACCCAGAAATGCTCCGGGACCCAAAACCCTGGAAATCCTCGCATGGGAGAGAAGAGGGTCCAATTTAGCAATTTAGACTTTTTATATATGGAGGGATTTGGTCAAGATGACCATACGCATGGATAGTGCTCAAAAATATGATTCCAAAAATATATAGCCCGTCAAAATCAGACCAGCAGATCTCCCATGATCATCACCAAAAAAACCCATAAGCATGCGCTGGCCAGCAGGCCAGCCCGCACAAGTGCTTGGTGCCCTTCGCTACTGCCCATGGCCGCAGTAGCCATTTGGCTGCTGCCCAGGGTAGCAGCACATGGTGCTAGCTTGCCATACACCCCAAGCCAAGCCCAGCCTGCCATGCCCAGCTTACCATATTATATGCCCAGCAAAACTATGCCCCCGCAGGCATAGGCCTGCGCCCCTATCCTGCTGCCTGTGTGCTGGCCAATAGGCTAGCCCACTCATGCGCACGCTGGCTAGCAGGCCAGCCCATGCATGCGCGTGCTGTTTGCTGTCCATAACTATGCCCACCTGTTCCATATTGCCCGCCTAGCCTGTGCCCACCTGTGCCATGCTGCCAACCCAATTTTTACCCACCTATGCAACACTGCCTACCCCCCCTCTATGCCCCCAATTTGTGCCCACCTATGTGCCTAGCTCACACCCACATGCCACTACTCGCATGCCATGTGCCGCACACCTATGACATTGCCCGCATTGCCTGCCCTTCTATACTGACCATGCCTCGTGCACTTCGGCCTAGTCTCGCGTGCTGCCATCAATGGCTAGGATTGATATTCCTCTGACCCGATGGGTGAAGAAATTTGCTCTTCACCCACTTAAGACCAAAGAACCCCTTTTTTACTAAGGACTCTCTCTCCCAAAAAACCCTTTTTTACCCATTGTATAAAAGCCCGCTTCACCCATTTTAGTCCAAAAACCCATTTTGTCCATTGGATAGAAGCCCGCTTCACCCACTTAAGGTAAAAACCCCCTTTCATTTGTTGGATAAAGATGTTCTCTCTTCCCCATTGGCTGGAAAAACCTATAAATACCCCCTCTCCTTTGGATTTTACACACCAAAATCCTACCTCACTCCATTGTAGTGAAACTTTCCTCCCCTCCCCCTCTTGATTTTCTTCTGGCCTTCGGAGCGATCTTCGTCAAGATCCAAAATCTTGTTCGGATCTTTGAAGTGTTCTTTGGGACTTTGAAGATCTTCAATCCAAGTTCTTAGTTCAATCCAGTTTTTGCCAAAAGTAGTGTGTTCTTCAACGCCCCCTCCTTTGAGTGTTCTTGAGTTTTACTAGAAATAGAAACCCCCCCTTTAAGGTTATTCGAGTCTACGAAGAGAGCTTTGATAAGACCCAAAACTCTGTTCAGATCTTCAAAGTGTTCTTCGGGACTTTAGAGATCTTCAATCCATTTTTAGGTTAATCCATTTCTTTCCAAAAATAGCAGTCCTAGCAGAAGCCTTATCCGAGTGCCCGTGAAATATTTCTAGAAATGGCCATTCCCAACGGAAGCTTTGCCAAAGTGCCACCTCAGCCTGGCCCTCCCTAGCCTATCCCCAGCGGAAGATCTACCGGAGTGCCACCTCAGTCTAGCCTCCCCTAGCATATCCCCAGCAAAAGCTCTGTCAGAGTACCACCTCATCCTAAGCCTAGAAATAGCCTCCCCTAGCCGAAGCTCTGTCCGAATCCAAATTTGGAAATAGCCTTCCCTAGCCAAAGCACTTTCCGAATCCAAATCGAAAAGTAACCGTTCCTAGTCGGAACGCTGCCCGCATACCATTAAAATCAGCATCTCTCAAGAAAGGAAGTTGGAGGTCAAGACCATCTTCCCCTAAGCCAAGAGAATCCAAAAGACAGTCTAAGCCGGTATTATTCAAGGACCCACCCCTCTCAACCCAAAACAGGGGTTAAGTTTAGGTATAGTTTCTGAACCCAATCATCATCATGTAGACTTTATATAGACCTTCTTTCAGTGTTTATAGTAGTTTGAATTCAATTAATGTATATATATGTGATAACTTAGCCATGCATGTGGAATAGTAATAATCGTGAAAAATGTTCGTCCTTTAGCACCTAGTAGGAAGATCGAATGAACCGAGCAGATTGGGTGCCTAACACCTTCCCAGCTATGTAACCTGACACTTACCCTAAATCTCTGGACCAGACCAATTATCAATCCCTTTTCTCTAGAATTGGGCCCAACAATTCTAGGTGGTGACTATAAACCCCCATTTGTATGATCCCGATCCCCGTATTGGACCATTATCAAACCCCCTTCTCAAATGATGAATTTTACACTCTTGTGAAATAGGCCTCCACGTATCTTTGAGCTACAATACTATGGTGCGGGGCTCGCAAGCAAAGCACACATGACACGAACCCTTCCCCTCAGATGAACGAGAAAGAGAGAGGAGAGAGGACGGGTTGCAAGTCCTTTTCCCCCCAGGGGAAGAGAGACATCAGTCAATCTTCGGCCGCTACCCTCACAACTAGTGGACCCCTAAGACCAAAAGGGGCGTAGACTGTCTCCTCCTAGAGAAAGGCCTCGTAATCTTTGTCTGGATCTAAGAGAGAGTCATCCCACACCCCTTCAGCCCATATCTCTATCTCACTCTTAGGGATACACTCCGGGTTAAGCATAGTCGATGGAGGTTAACAGGGAGGAGAATGCACAGTAGGATCGGACCACTGAGGAGTGACACGCTCCCCTAGATACCAAGCATGGCCCTAGATTCCCCTGAATATTGTGTAGCTCTTTGTTAGGCGCTTGGCTTAAGCGAACTTATCAGGGTTGTAGAATTGGAGATCTCGAAATGGCCTCCAATTGACCTACAAAGTTAAGAAGAAGTGAGTATAGCACAAAACAAAGGGAAAACTTGACACTTAATAAGGCTTACCTCTGTAAGATCATCCAGAAGAGAGCGGGGAGTGGTCTCAGAGGGATAGCATTGATTTCTCAATACTCGACTATCTCCCCATCTATTAGCCATGGGAAAGGATAAACTCAGAGGATCCTTCAGCACGAGGGCTAAGATCTCTAGGTGTTTGCAACACGAAGGATGAATTGAAATATCAAGATAAGGATGAGCAATCAAAAAAAAAAAAAAAAAAAAAAAAAAAAAGGAAGAGAGAAAAGAAAAAAAAATAAAAAGAAAAGCAAAGTCACCTGGAGAATGTAGCCTGCCCCCTTGAGGCCCCGATCCCCATATGTCAGTAGGTCTAGGGTCTGCAAAAGGTATGCATAGGCGGCCCGGCCCAATCCCAAGAATCCACCTCCAGAGGGTAACCATGTGGATGTCCACTCCACCCTAGAGGTCATTTAAAAGAAACTGTGCCACTGAAAATAAAAGGAGGGAACGAGTTACCTGTGCAAGGTTACCCAAGTTCACCCTTAGATCCTTTCTCATCCAACAGGCACTAATCACACCCAAGCGGATATGTGTTTGATCATTTGGAATCTCAATACTTGTCAACTCTGTGAACTCCCACACTAAAAAAGTCTCAGGAATAGATAGAGGCCTCCCCCTGAAGGGTATGTTGGTCATGGCATAGAAACACAAAGGCGTGATGGTGATCTCACCAGTAGGAAGGTGAAAAGAATGGGTGCTCGGCCACCACTCCACCAAAGCTCCTGCCAATGTCGAGCTGAATTTCTTGGTCTCTAGTGAGGCCAAGTGGCATAGGTAAGTTGAATCTACTTGCCCCTTTACCTTATGAGGAAGCATTTCATACCATTCCCATACTGTATTGGGTTGGCCATATCTGGCCAATGTAGGGGGTGTTCCCTCACTATGTTCCTAAAATTAATGCAAAAAATGAACAAAAAATAAATAAATGAAAAAAATGAAAAAAATTAAATAAATGCAAAAAAATGAACAAAAAATGAATAATAATGAAAAAAAAAGAAGACTTACCCATTTTCCCCACATCGCATTACAAATGTGGTCTCGGGTCCTAAGGAGTGTCCGCCCAATGTACCAATTTATGGAATTATCATCCCCTGGGAAGATGTGCTACATCTCTCTCCACTGGCCATCTTGATGTCTCCTGGAGTCCTTTTCTTTCTTCTTTTAGCCATATTTGTCAAAAATTGCAAAGAACCCCAAAAAGTTTCATAAATTACAAAGAACCCCAAAAAGTTTCACAAATTATAAAAGGCCCAGAAAGACTTCAAATTCTCCAAATGGCCCCCTCCTTAAGAACTATGAAGAACTTCAAGGAGAAGATGAAGAACTTCGAAGAAAACTCGAAGAAATTTGAGAAAACCCGAAGAAATGTGAACAACTTTGAATCTTCGAAAAAAACTCAAGAACCCTTGCTCACTCGCTCACGGATCATTCCAAACTCAAGAAACTCGGAATAGTGAGTGAACAGGAAGAGGGGGACTATTTTATGGTTAAAAAATTCATTTAAAAAAAAAATTGAGATTCTAATTCCAAGGTGCAATTTAAGAGTTCTTACCACAAAAACAAAATTCAAAGTAATTTCTTATGCTAGGTAAAAGTTAAAATAACATTGAAAGTGAAATATACTTAGTAGATAAAAACACATGAAAGTAGAAGGTGAAATCTAAGTCAAAATTTGGGAGGTAGATGGAAATTATCACACAAAGTTAAAGATTCCAAATCAAAAAATCAAAGTTCTAGATTCTAAATCAAAGAGCCAAATTTTCAAGAATCATGGACTTAAATTCAAGGCCCCAATCTCATGACTCAAATTCAAAGACCCCAAAGAAAGAATTTCATTGACCCAGCCCTAGGTGGCCCAATTTGATTGACTTGGCCCCAGGTGGCCCAATCTCATTGACCTAGCCCTAGGTTGCCCAATCTCATTGGCCCAGCCCCAGGTGGCCCAAACTCATTGACCCAGCGCCACATGGCCCAATTCCATTGACCTGACCCTAGGTGGCCTAATCTCATTGACTTGGTCCTAGGCAGACCAATCTCATTGACTTGGACCCAGGTGGCCCAATCTCATTGAATCGGCCCCAAGTGGCCTGATCTCATGGATCAATTCCTAGGACTGGCAGAAGGAAATCTAGCCTAGGAAGAACTTTTTCAAGCACTAATGTCTTCTGCAGAGAGGGCTCAAATCTCTGCAAATGATGGATGAAGAACATTTTCAAGTGGTAACATCTTCTGCAGGGAGGGCTCAAATCTCTACAAATGATGGATAAAGAACATTTTCAAGCACTAACATCTTCTGTAGGGAGAGCTTGAATCTCTGCAAATGATGGATCAAGAACATTTTCAAATACTAACATCTTCTACAGGGAGGGCTCAAATCTCTGCAAATGATGGATCAATCCCTAAGACTGGCCGAAGGAAGTCCAGCCTAGGAGGAACATTTTCAAGTTCTAACATCTTCTGCAGGGAGGGCTCAAATCTCTGCAAATAATGGATCAAGAACATTTTCATGTACTAACATTTTTTATAGGGAGGCCTCAAATCTCTGCAAAACGTTGGTTCAACATCTTCTGACAGGATTGAAAGGGCTCAAATTTCTTTCCTACAATCAACAGCCCAAGTAAGTCTTCAACTTTAAAGTAAGTAAGAGATATTAACTGTTGCATTTTCAACTCCATCATTGATGAGCAAGATGATGGTAGTACATGCTCTGGCTGACAAAATGTGGTAGTTATTTTCTTTGCCATTCGACTGTTGGCACAGGCTTAGGCCAAAGAGGGGCATTCTGTAGACACCCAATTTTGTCACCCTCCCCCAACTATGATGACATATGGATCTTGGATGTGACCTTTCATTTTTTATCAATAGAGATAACAATTGATTGAGGTAGCTATTCCCAGGAGCATTCCATACTCACCCAAAATTCTTAGATAACCCGTGCGAGAGAAAAGAAGGGTCCAATTATGACATTTCATATACAAAGGAATTTGATCAAAGTGATCGCACAGATGTATAGTACTCAGAATTGCAATTCCAATGATATATGGTATGTCAAAATTGGACCATTGGATCTCCCGCAATCACTCCTGGAAATCACACCTTGAGTGCCCAAACCCCGCCCATGCGAGCACCCATGCCTTGCCCTGAGTGCCCAAACCCCGCCCATGTGAGCACCCACGCCTTGCCTTGAGTGCCCAAAACCCATCCATGTGAGCACCCATGCCTTACCTTGAGTGCCCAAACCCTACCCATGGAAGCACCCACGCCTTGCCTTGAGTGCCCAAACCGCACGTCAGAGTTCCAACACCCATGTCGGAGTTCTTGTACCCATGACGGAGTTTCCACACCCATGATGGAGTTCCCACACCCCTGACAGAGTTCCAACACCCCTCTCTCATGAAAGAGAAAGAGAGGAGAGAGTACGGAATCACTACAAGCCTTTTCCTCCCCACAAAGGATGGAACGCAACAAGCATTTTTTTTTTTGCCACTATCCTTATAGTAAGTTTACTTTCTAGTTCTAGTTTTAGTTCAAAGTGATAAGAACAAGTTGTGGAGCATCTCTTTCAAGTTTAGATTTTTCTTCTCTAATAATAGCAATTAGATTTGATTTATTCTAGATCTGATTTTTTGTACTTGTAGTATTTTAAATCTCAGCAAAGTTTTCAAGTTCAAGTATTGAAGTTCAGGTACGTAGGCTTCTCATAAGTCTTCTCTCCCCCCTTTCATTCCCTCTTCTAACTACCCTTTTCTCCTTAACTTAGGATTTTACTTTCAATCTTTACTTTATTGTTTTTCCTTTCCCCAAAGGTTCACGGCTAGTGTATGCGTTGGCTCTACCCCTCCTAGCTAAAGAACCATCCTCTTTATTTTTAGTTTTTAATTTTAGTTACTTTTTATCTACATGGTTTAATTATTTAAATTCTTAGATGGATTGGTTTAGTGCGGTAGTTAGAAGTAGATCACTATAATTAATTACTTCACTTTCACATTACTTTAAGAAGCCAAAAATAAAGTGGATGCTCTCCTTGTGTTCAACCTGTTAGCTACACTGATCTGTATGCTTGCGGGTACTTTTTAAATTTCAAACAAGTTTTTGAAACTTGACCAGTGAGCCAATCTTCAAATTGCTAAAGAAGGATCAATTGAAGTAGTGGAATGACCAGTGCCAACAAGCTTTTGATAAGGTAAAAGGATATCTGATAAACTCACTGACACCTCTTGTTGAGGGAAAGCCACTTTTACTACACTTGTTAGTTGGTGAGTGCTCCATGGGCTCCTTGCTAGCTCAAAAGAAGACAGAGAAGGGAGTGGAGCATGTCATATACTACCTTAGTAAGAAGTTCTTGGATTATGAGACATGGTATACATCTCTGGAAAGAACTTGTGCGGTATTAGTATGGGCAACAAAAAGGCTGAGACACTACATGGTTGCTGTTAGTCTCAAGAATGGATCCAATTAAGTATATATTTGAGAAACCAACTCTCACAGAAAGGATGGCCCAATGGCTGCTGTTGCTATTAGAATTTGACATCACCCATGTCACTTAGAAATATATCAAGGGGAAAGTGATTGTCGATCATTTGGCTACTCACCCTACAGTGGAGGGAAGACCCTTGAATGATGACTTCCCAAATGAAGAAATTATAGCGGTCAAAGAAGAAAGCATAGGGAATAAATGGCAGGTATACTTTGATGGGTCATACAACCAGAAGGGGTGTGGTGTAGGAATACTACTGGTCTCACCGGATGACCTCTACTTACCATCTTCCTTCCATTTGGATTTCTCTTACACAAACAATATTGCTGAGTATAAAGCTTGTGCCTTGGGGTTTGAAGTAGCTCTGACCTTTGGGGTAAAGAAGATCAAGATGTATAGAGATTCATCCATTGTATTCTATCAAACACAAGGAAAATGGAAGACTAGAGATAAAAAGTTGAAGCCGTACCAAGAACATCTAGAAGAGGTGATTGGGCACTTTGAGAGGATATCTTTTGAATACTTCCAAAGGGATAGCAACCGATTTGCAGATGCCCTTTCAACTTTGGCCTCCATGGTAGAATACAATGCTATGGCCCGAGTTTGGCCATTTATAGTGTAATAAAGAAGCAAGCCCATCTACCAGAATATAGTAAACTCTCTTACTATAGACTGTCAGTCTTGGTTTTCTCACATTGTGGACTTCATCAGAGAAAGGAAGTATCCGGTTGAAGCTACAGATGGGGAAAAGAATTTCCTACAAAGATATGCCACCCAATTCATCCTCCAAGGTGACCTATTGTACAAAAGATCCTATGATGGGATACAATTACTATGTGTGGATGAGGATCAAGCTAGAACAATCATGGAGAAGATTCATCAAGGCCTTTGCGGACCCCATATGAATAGCAAGATGTTATCTAAGAATGTTCTCAGGCTCAGATATTATTGGAATACCATGGAAGCATATTGCGTGAACTTTGTCAAGAAATGCCACAAATGTCAGATTTTTGCTAATAACATACATATTCTACCCATAGAATTGCATTCACTCAGTTCACCTTGGCCCTTCTCAATGTACGGCATTGATGTCATAGGAAAGATCAATCCCAAAGAATCTAATGGACACGAGTTCATCCTAATGGCCACTAATTGCTTTACCAAGTGGGTGGAAGCTCAATCATATGCAGTACTCACATCTACTAAAGTGGTGAAGTTCATCCAAGAAAACATCATTTTCTAGTAGGGAGTACCCCAAGAACTGATCTCGGATCAAGGATCCCACTTCTTGGGCAAAGCTGACAGAATCTGTACAAATTTTGGCATCAAGAGGCATTGGTCCACCACCAACAAGCCACAAACCAATGGGGCAGTGGAGGAAACTAATAAGAATATCAAGTTCATTCTTCAAAAGATGGCTGAGACTCATAAGGATTGGGCAGACAAGTTGTCACTTGCTTTGTGGGCATATCAGACTTTTATACGATCTTCAACCAGGGCAACTCCTTTTTCCCTAGTGTATAGAGGAGAAGTGGTGCTACCAGTAGAGATATTGGTACCATCCCTCAAGGTACTTTTGGATAGTCAGTTACCCAAAGGAGAGTGGGTGAAGGCTAGGCATGACGAGCTCAATTTTTTGGATAAAAGCTGGATGAAAGCCATGGATAATTTGAGAGAGTATCAATTGAGGATGACCAAAGGATTCAACAAGCATGTAGAGCCACGACATATAGAAGAAGGAGAGTTGGCTCTCCGAGAGAAAAGGGCTTCCATTCATGACCCAAGAGGCAAGTTCAGGCCAAATTGGAGTGGCCTGTTCACTATAAAAAAAATCCTACCAGGCAACGTTGTGAGACTCATGGATCTCAATGGTGAAGAAGTGGTTGGAGTAGTCAACATGGACCAACTCAAGAGATATTATGTATAAAAGGGTGGATCACCCAAACTACGCTAGACCTAATTCCCTTTTAAGGGATACATAGACAACTTGACATGTGCAAGTGCGGTCTTAACAACCTTTGGGTAATTAGAAGACTCCCAGATTAATAATCATGGTACTAAAAGGATCATCATAGTTTGTCTCCCCAAAAATCACCACTTGGCATATTTGACCATTGGGTATAATGGTCCTTTTAATCATTACCTAGAATTGAATCTCCCAAAGATCGGCACCTGGCACCAATGGTAAAAGTATGGTAGTATCAAAGTCAATGAGTAATACTGTAAAAAGCTATCCTCCCTTTACTAGAGATTGGTTGTAGGAAAATTATGAACTCTTTGGATGTGAGATTGAGAAAATGGGCCTTGGAGATGACCATTGAAGCACTAGGATTGCTAGAATCTATGAACATGTTAGTGATTGGTCAGATTGGAGTGTGTAGTGTTGCATCACAACTTACTTTGGCAGGTACCTCAACATTGGGACGCCAATCTCCATATGTTTTGATTCGAAATACTCGAGATTTTCCCAACCTTTGGGATTGCATGCTCTCTCCCTCCCAAAGGAATATTGATTCAACCATCATTGAAAAAAGACTATCCAAAAGAAATTCAAGGCTTCTTAGGATGGGGGAAGGAGGAAATGAAGCAGTTTTTCAGAAATGGGAAGATCGACATTTTAAAGGTGGCCAGGATCTTCACCAAGTATTTTCCATAAGGACAAATCCACCGAAAAAGGTCACAGGATGCCTATCTGTTTTTCCTGTTAGCTTGCCACATTCTTTGAATCCCCAGACGTATGGCACCGTGCATCCTTATAAAGGTGGTAGGACAATTGATAGAAGGATGAGATATCATCCCCATAGTTTTCATGGAAACACTCAAGGGGATCAATGACATGACCCTTGGTCACAAATTTGGGATTGATCATTATCGAGGAAGTCCCACCATCTTCCAACTCTAATTGCTCGAAAGGTTGAAACTGGTTGAGCCTTTGAACGGATGTCAACTCAAGGCTTCCCACTATCAGGACACGACGGAGGTTCCGAAGTTCAAACTCATCGGTAATTGGGAAGAATATCTACAAGGTATGACTACTCAAGACATCAGGTGGAAGTTCCCATAGTGGCCCCAAGATGGTTTCTTTATGAGGACCCCAGGATGCAACTATGTCAGGTTTATGGATTTGACTCACACATCTTTTTATATATTGACTTATATCAGCTAACAGTATGGGCTAAATTCAGAAGGCCCAGAGGATTTTGTGAACTTCTATCAACCCCAAGAATTATCCCCCAAGTTGGTTAAGCAAGTCATTTCCCACTTTGATATAATTCATTGAGTTATTTAATGAGGTGATATTCAGACTTTAGTGTTGTTTCAGTTGTTCTAATGGAATCTTGGAATATTGAATTAATCATGTTCCATAATTTAAACCCTTAAAGAAAAATAAGAGGGAAAAGGGAAAAAGACTTTGATCCCTAAAATCAAGTTTTCACTTAAAAAATAAATGACAAGATTGGTAGTACAATGTACGAAAGAAAATGACAAGGAAGATAACAAGATAAAAAAGGGGGGGGGGAAGAAAAAAGAAAAACATTTGTGTTTTTTAGTGTGTAGGAATAAACAGGGAAAGAAAGATCCTAAGAATCAGTCTCATCGCAATCTGAATCGAGGTCATCCGCCAGAATCATCACATCACCTTGCAACCATGAAATCATACAGCACCTGTAGGTTCAACAATTGCTTCTCGAGATCAGTAATTTTTTCCCCTTGGGAGACATAAAGAAATAGTTATGATGAGAGACGTCAGTAAAAAGAGCCAAGCAAAAGAAGGAAATGGTACCATAGAATGTGTTAGCTCTGTCTCTGTAAACAGCATTGAGCAGAGGCCTTGGTGCATTCGGTGAATCTCAACATATGCCTCCAGGGATACCTGAGGAAAAGTACATCACCAAAAAAAATGTGATCGAGACTTGGACAGTCGTACTATATGGGGAGACCAAGAGAAGCATCCTGATCCACCCTCCTCTCCAGCACCCTCGAAACGGTGAGGTTGGCCCCATCAGGTAGGACCAACCTGAAAATCCTCGAAATGGCAGAGTGGCCATGTTGTTAGAAGGCCTACTTGTGGCAGATGATGACTCAGCACCAAAAGGGGCAGCAATATCTGGCTGTGACTGAGTAGGAAGCAGAACCATGTCTTGAGTCCTCCACTATAGGGACATCCAAAAGAGTGAGGAAACATGAAGATTCAAGGAAAATAGGAAAGTAGTAGGGAAGCGTACATACCATGGGGCTCACTGGGGTCAGGGGACCATAAACTGTATTTGCATCTAGGAAGGCATCGTAGTCTCCTGACGAGTCCAAGAAATTGTCATCCTATACCCCCTCAACTAACTACTTAGCCTCGCCCTTAGGAACGTCCTCCGGACAGTGCATGGTAGCAGGAGGAAGATAAGGGATGATGCGTTCGTCTGCATCTGACCATAGAGTAGTGAACCACTCCCCTAGTTACCAAGCCCAACCATTGGGACCTCGGAATAATACCCTCATACGAGTTAAGCTCATAGCTCACTCTAGCTGCACCTCATTGGGAAACTTAATCCGCTGAAAGGGCCTCCAGTCACCCTGCATGAGTAAAATAAAAGTGAGTATGGTATAAAAAAAGTAGGAAAACTCAGAAGCAAGCAAGACTTACCATCACTATGCTATTCAAGAGAGAACGACCAGTGGATCCCCTCGGTGTAATGGATCACCCCTTTAAAATGTGGTTGTCCCCCAATTGTCTGGATGCTGGGAAGAAGAGTTTATTGGCATTACATAGCTCCGAGCACATTAACCTCAGGTACTCATAAATCTAAGGTTGTTTTGGGGAACCAAGACAACAGATCAATAAAAATGCACTATCATAGAAAGGAAAAGAGGTACAAGGATAAAAAAATACTTGGATGATATAGCCCAGACCGTAAAGGCCACGATCCCCATAAGACAAGTGATCCAAGACCAGTAGCAGATAAGTATATGCCACTCCACCCCAGTCGTAGTACTCAATCTCCTCTATGTTCTTGAACAACAATGCTATGTAGATGTTTATCACACCTTGGAAGTTGTTGAACAAATATTGTCCCATGAAATACAAGAGAAAGGAGTGGAAGAACTAGAGGGTCCCCATGGGATCTAGGGGTCTATGAGAGGTGTCACACCAGCAATCATAGATGTCTGCTAGAGCAATCATCTTCTAGGTGGTCCTGATAGCCATCAACTCAAAGAAATCATCTGATTCTAGAGACTCGGGCATAGTGATGAGCCTTTCACCAAAAGGGACTCTAGTAAGGGCATAAAAGCATAAAGGCATGATCGTGACCTCATCGAAGGGAAGGTCGAAGGAATGCATGCTCGACACCACCACTCGATGATCGACTTCATCAACTCTGTATCCATCTTCCTGGTCTCCAGATAGACCAAGCGACGTAGGCAGCAGTTGTTGATCTGATGCTTCATCCCCGAGGTAAGAACCTAGTACCATTATGAGGGTAGCAACTAGAGATGGATGGGCTATGCATCCCCGTCCTCTCTCCTCTCTCTCTCTCTCTCTTTATCTTCATGTGAGGGGTAGGGTTTTAGTCATGTGTGCTTCGCATACGGACCGTATCGCCACTTGGAGATACGTGGAAGCCTATTTCACAAGAGTGTAAAATTTATCATCTGAGATAGGGGTTTTGATGATGGTCCAATTTGGGGATCAGGATCATGCAAATGAGATTTGGAGTCGCCACCTAGGGTTATGGGCCTAGGACCCGGGGGTGGGCCCGATTTTTGAGAATAGGGCCTAAAATTTGGTCTGGTCTAGAGATTTGGGGTAAGTGTCAGGTTATAGAGTTGGGAAGGTGTTAAGCACCCAATCTGCTCGGTTCAACCAGTCTTCTTGCTAGATGCTTGAGAACAAACATTTTCCATAATTATTACTATTCCACATGTATGGCTAAGTTATCAAACATATATACATTAATCGAATTCAAACTATTATATAAACTAAAACAAGGCTTATCAAATATCTAGATTATACTTAAATGAGGAGAGAGATTATACCTGAATTTGACCCCTATTTCGGGTTAAGAGATGTGGGCCCCTGATCGGTACCGGCTCAGACTGTCTTTCGTGCTCTCCCAGCTAAGGGGAAGATGGTCTTGACCTCCAACTTATTTTCTTGAGAGATGCTAATTGTGATGGTATCCAGACAAAGTTCTAACTAGGAACGATCGCTTTTGGATTGTGATTCGGACAGAGCTTCGGCTAGGGAAGGCTCTTTTTGGATTTGGATTCGGATAGAGCTTCGGTTAGGGAAGGCTATTTTTAGGCTTGGGATGAGGTGGCACTCCGACAGAGCTTCCATTGGGATAGGCTAAGGGAGGGCTAGGCTGAGGTGGTACTTTGACAGAGCTTCTGCTGGGAATGGATATTTTTAAAAATATTCCAAGGACACTTGGATAGAGGTTCGGCTAGGAAAGGCTATTTCTGGGCTTGGGATGAGGTGATACTCTGACAGAGCTTCCGCTGGGGATAGGCTAAAGGAGGGCTAGGCTGAGGTGGCACTCAGGTAGAGCTTCTGCTAGGAATGGCTATTTCTGAAAATATTTCAAGGACATTCGGATAGAGGTTTGGCTAGGAAAGGCTATTTCTGAAAAGAAATGGGTTGACCTAAAAATGGATTGAAAAACTCCAAAGTCCTAAAGAACACTTTGAAGATCCAAATAGAATTTCAGATCTTATCAAAGATCTCTTCATAGACCCAAAGAACCTAAAAAAGGGGGGTTCTATCTCAAGAATGCTCAAGAACACTCAAGAATACTAAAGGGAGGTGGCTCAAGAACATACTATTTTTGGTTAAAAACTGGATCTAACTAAGAATTTGGATTGAAGATCTTCAAGATCCTGAAGAACACTTCGAAGATCCGAAAAGAATTTAGATCGAAGATCTTCAAGATCCTAAAGAGCACTTCGAAGATCCAAATGAGTTTTTGGATCTTGACGAAGATCACTCTGAAGATCAGAAGAAAATCAAGAGGGGGGAGGGGAGGAAAATTTCACTCTGAAAGGGAATTCAAGTGTCTGTTGGTGTGTCTTTTCTAAGGGAGGGGGTATTTATAGTTTTTTTTGGACAAAAAGGAGAGGGGGAATCCCTTTATCTAGTGGACAAAAGGGGGGCTCTTGCCTAAAGTGAAGATATAGGATTTTTGTCTAATGGGTAAAGGGGGGTTGAAGGAAAAAATGGGTGTGGAGGGCTTTTGTCCAGTGGGTAAAGGGGGTTTTAAAAAAAATGGGAGGAGAGAGAAATTTTAGCTTGAAAAAAGGTGATTTTCAAAAAAGAGGGAGGAGAGAAATTTTAGCTTGGAAAAAGGTGATTTTCAAAAAAGAGGGAGGAGAGAGAGTTTTTCTAGAAAATGCAGTTTTTAAAAAAGTGGGTGGAGAGAGAAAGTTTTGCAGAAAAAGGTAGTTTTCAAAAAAACAAGAGGAGAGAAAGTTTTGCCAAAAAAGGTAGTTTTCAAAAAAGCAGGAGAGAGAGGGTTTTGCCAAAAAATGTAGTTTTCAAAAAAGCTGGAGGAGAGAGAGGGTTTTGTCAGAAAAGGCAATTTTTTAAAAAGCTGGACGAGAGAGAAGGTTTTGTCGGAAAAGGAAATTTTCAAAAAATGGGAAGAGGTAGAAGGTTTTGCCAGAAAAGCGGGAGGAGAGAGAATGTTTTGACAGAAAAGGCAATTTTTGAAAAAGCAGGAGGAGGGAGAAAGTTTTTTCGAAAATGGTAGTTTTCAAAAAAGCAGGAGGAGAGAGAAGGTTTTGCCAAAAAAGGCAATTTTTGAAAAATTGGGAGGAGAGAAGGTTTTATCAAAAAATGTAGTTTAAGGCTATTTCTGAAAAGAAACAAGTTGACCTAAAATTGGATTGAAGAACTCCAAAGTCCCTAAGAACGCTTTGAATATCCGAATAGAGTTTTAGATCTTAACAAAGATCTCTTCATAGACCCGAAGAACCTCAAAAAAGGGGGTTTCTATCACAAGAAAGCTCAAGAACGCTCAAGAACACTCAAGGGAGGTGGCTCAAGAACATACTATTTTTGGCTAAAAACTGGATCTAACTAAGAATTTGGATTGAAGATCTTTAAGATCTCGAAGAACACTTCGAAGATCTGAATGAGTTTTTGGATCTTGACGAAGATCGCTCTGAAGATCAGAAGAAAATCAAGAGGGGGGAGGGGAAGAAAATTTCACTCTGAAAGGGGATTCAGGTGTCTGTTGGTGTGTCTTGTCTAAGGGAGGGGGTATTTATATTTTTTTTGGACAAAAGGAAAGGGGGAATCCCTTTATCCAGTGGATAAAGGGGGGCTCTTGCCTAAAGTGAAGAGATAGGATTTTTGTCCAATGGGTAAAGGGGGGTTGAAGGCAAAAATGGGTGGGGAGGGCTTTTGTCCAGTGGGTAAAGGGGGTTTTCAGAAAAAATAGGAGGAGAGAGAAATTTTAGCTTAGAAAAAGGTGATTTTCAAAAAAGCAGGACGAGAGAGAAAGTCTTACCAAAAAAGGCAGTTTTCAAAAAAGTCGGAGGAGAGAGAAAGTTTTCCTGAAAAAGGCAAATTTTGAAAAAGTGGGAGGAGAGAGAAGTTTTGTCGGAAAAGGTAGTTTTCAGAAAAGCAGGAGGAGAGAGGGTTTTGCCAAAAAAGGCAGTTTTTGTAAAAGCAGGAGAGAGAGGGTTTTTCTAAGAAGGGTAGTTTTCAAAAAATCAGGAGGAGAGAGAAGGTTTTCCTAAAAAAGGGAATTTTTCAAAAAGAGGGAGGAGAGAGAAGGTTTTGCCAGAAAAGACAGTTTTCAGAAAAGCGAAAGGAGAGAGAAGGTTTTACAGAAAAAGGCAATTTTTAGAAAAGCAGGAGGAGAGAGAAAGTTTTGCCAGAAAAGGCAATTTTCAAAAAGGTAGGAGGAGAGAGAACGTTTTTTCGAAAAGGTAGTTTTCAGAAAAGCAGGAGGAGAGAGAGGGTTTTATCAGAAAAGGCACTTTTTGAAAAAGCAGGAGGAGAGAGAAGGTTTTGCCAGAGGGTGCAGGAGACGTCATAGGTGCATGAATGCATGGGTGTGCAGGCAATGTGCACGGTGTGCTGGCATAGTGTGCACGACATGCAGGCACATTGTGCATGGCATGCGGGCACAATGTGCATGGTGTGAGGCACAGTGTGCGGTGGGGCCAAGCATAGTGTACAATGGGGCCATGCACACTGTGCGGTGGGGTCGTGTACAGTGTGTGGCCAGGCTAAGCTTGGCTGCGCTGGCTGGATTGGTTGGGTAGCTGGCTTGGCTGTGCTAGCTAGTGTGCGCGACATGCACGAGAAAAAAATGTGATTTTCCAGGGCAGGTTGTGGGAAATCCATTGGTCCGATTTTGGTGTACCATATATCGTCGGAATCGTATTTCGGAGCACTATCCATCTGTATGGTCATCTTGACCGGATTCCTTCATATATAAAAATCCAAAATTGAACCCCTTCCCTCCCGTATAGGGATTTCTAGGGTTTCAGACTTGGGAGTGTTTCAAGGTTATCTGGGTAGCTAGGGGATGAATTTTAGGGTGTTTGGGTTAGGCGAGGGATTTTTCTAGGTTTCCAGTGAGACTGTCCATGTGCGCGGCATATGTGCAGGAAGGCATGATTTTTCGAGGATGATTGCCAGAGATCTGTTGGCCTGATTTTGACATATCATATATCGTCAAAATCGTGTTTTTGAGCACTATTTACCTTCATGGTCATCTTGACCAGATTCCTTCATATATGAATAGTCAAAATTAGCCCTTCCTCTCTCCCACGTGGGGATTTCTAGGGTTTTGGGTAGGGGAATGTTTCCATCAACATCTCTGTTGGTCGAAAGTTAAAAGTCACGTCCAAGATCCATATTTCATCATTGTAGACACCCAATTTTGTCACCATTCTCTGGCCATGATGAATATGGATCTTGGACGTGACTTCGGACTTTCAATCGATAGAGATGCTGATGGAAACATTCCCTACCCAAAACCCTAGAAATCCCTGTGCGGGAGGGAAGGGGTCCAATTTTGACTTTTTATATATGAAAGAATCCAGGAAAGATGACCATACAAATGGATAGTGCTCAGAAATACGATTCTAATGATATATGATATGCCAAAATCGGACTGAAGGATCTCTGGCAATCATTCCTGAAAAATCACATTTTTTTTGCACGCATATCGCACCTCCCGCACATATGCCATGAATGGACAGTCCCGCTGGAAACCTGAAAAAATCCCTCACCTGACCCAAACACCCTAAAATTCATCCCCTACCTACCCAGATAATCCCGAAACACTCCCGGATCTGAAATCCTAGAAATCCCTGTGCTGGAGGGAAGGGGTCCAATTTTGACTTTTTATATATTAAGGAATCTGGTCAAGATGACCGTACAGATGGATAGTGCTCGGAAATATGATCCTGACGTTATATGATACGCCAAAATTGGACCGACGAATCTCTAGCATTAATTTCCTAAAAATCATGTTTTTCCACGCACATGTCGCGCACATTAGCCCCGCCGGCCCAACCAAGCCAACCAGCCCAGCCAAGCCCATCCTGGCCGCACACCTGGGCATGGGCCTATCATACGTTGTGCATGGGCCTATCGCACACTGTACACGGGCCTTCCGCATGTTGTGCACAGGCCTGCTGCACGCTGTGCGCGGGTCCACTGCACACTCTGTGCAGGTCCACTACACACTGTGCATGAGCTTGTCGCATGCTGTGCACGGGCCTGCCGCACACTATGAGCAGCCCAGCCGCACACCATGCACATATAGCCCACACACCATGCACATGGCCTGCACACCCATGCATTCATGCACCCGTGACATCACTCGCACCCCCAGTAAAATTTTCTCTCTCCTCTCCCTTTTCCAAAACCTACCTTTTTCGATAAAATTTTCTCTCTCCTCTCAGTTTTCCAAAACTTGCCTTTTTTGGAAAAATTTTCTCTCCTCTTGCCTTTCTGAAAACTACTTTTTTCAGTAAAATTTTCTCTCTCCTCTCATTTTTTTAAAAATTGCCTTTTTTGGTAAAACTTTCTCTCTCCTCTTGCTATTCTAAAAATTACCTTTTTCGGTAAAACTTTCTCTCCTCTTGCTATTCTGAAAAATTTCCTTTTTCGGTAAAACTTTCTCTCTCCTCTCGTTTTTCCAAAAATCACCTTTTTCCAAGCTGAAATTTCTCTTCTCCCATTTTTTCTGAAAACCCCTTTTTACCCACTGGACAAAAGCCCTCCCCACCCATTTTTGCCTTTAACCCCACTTTTACCCATTGGACAAAAATCCTATCTCTTCACTTTAGGCAAGAGCCCCCCTTTCATCCACTAGATAAAGGGATTCCCCCTCTCCTACTTGGTTGAAAAAAAACTATAAATACCCCCCTCTCCCTTAGAAAAAAGGCACCAACAAACACCTGAATCCCCTTCCAGAGTGAAATTTTCCTCCCCTCCCCCCTCTTAATTTTCTTCCGATCTTTGGAGTGCTCTTCATCAAGATTCGAAAACTCATTTGGATCTTCGAAGTGTTTTTTGGGATCTTGAAGATTTTCAATCCAAATCCTTAGTTAGATCCCATTTTTAGCCAAAAAAGTATGTTCTTGAGCCAATGTTCTTGAATGTTCTTGAGTATTCTTGAGCATTCTTAAGATAGAACCCCCCCTTTTCGAGGTTCTTCGGGTCTACGAAGAGATCTTTGTTAAGATCTGAAACTCTATCCGGATCTTCAAAGTGTTCTTCGAGACTTTAGAGTTCTTCAATCCATTTTTAGGTCAGCCCATTTTTTTCAGAAATAGCCTTTCCTAGCCGAACCTCTGTCTGAGTGTCCCTAGAATCGTTCTAGGAATAGCCATTCCCAGCGGAAGCTTTGCCGAAGTGCTACCTTAGCCTAACACTCCCTTAGCCTATCCCCAGCGGAAGCTCTGCCAGAGTGCCACCTTAGCCCAAGCCTAGAAATAACCTTTCCTAGTTAAATCTCCACCCGAGTGTCCCTGGAATATTTCCAGAAATACCCATTCCTAGCAAAAGCTCTGCCGATGTGCCACCTCAGCCTAGCCCTCCCTTAGCCTATCCCCAGCGAAATCTCTGTCGAAGTGCCACCTCAGCCTGGCCTTCCCTTAGCTTATCTGCAATGGAAGCTCTACCAGAGTGCCACCTTAGCCTAGCCCCCCCTTAAGCTATCCCCAGTGGAAGCTCTGCCGGAGTACCACCTCATCCCCAGCCCAGAAATAGCTTCCCTAGCCAAAGCTCTATCTCAATCCAAATCTGGAAATAGTCTTCCCTAGCCAAAGCTCTGTCTGAATCCAAATATGAAAGCAACCATTCCTAGCCAGAACTTTATCCGGATACTATCACAATCAGCATCTCTCAAGAAAGGAATTTGGAGGTCAAGACCATCTTCCCTTGAGATAGGAGAACACGAAAGATAGTCCAAGCTAGTACCAATCAGGGGCCCACCCCTCTTAACCCCAAACAGGGGTCAAATTCAGGTATAATCTCTCTCCCCATTCAAGCATAATGTAGACATTTAATAAGCCTTGTTTTAGTGTATATAATAGTTTGAATTCAATCAATGTATATATGTGTGATAACTTAGCCATACATGTGAAATAGTAATAATTGTGGAGAATGTTCGTTCTCAAGCATCTAGCAAGAAGATCGGTTGAACCGGGTAGATTGGGTGCTTAACACCTTCCCAACTCTGTAACCTGACACTTACCATAAATCTCTGGACCAAACCAAATTTTGGTCCCTTTTCTCAGGAATCGGGCCCACCCCCAGGTCTTAGGCCAATAACCATAGGTGGTGACTCCAAACCCCATTTGCATGATCCCGATCCCCGAATTGGACCATCATCAAAATCCCCGTCTCAAATGATGAATTTTACACTCTTGCAAAATAGGCCTCCATGTACTCCAAGTGGGGATACGGTGGTGTGGGCCCCCCAAGCGAAGCACACACAACTCGAGCCACCTCCCCCTCTCAATGAAGGTGAAGAGGGAGAGAGAGGAGAGAGGGCAGGGATCCATCTCCAATCTCTACCCTCACAGTGGCGACCCCACCGGGGACAAATGTCAAGCTTCCAATACTAGATACTACCTTTAAATGCAAGAACATTTTTCACTACATTTGTTTGAAAACATGTTTGGCTAACCCCATGTTTGTAATTGTATTCACTAACTACATCATGCATTGTGCTCGAAGTGAAATCATTTGGCGAGGGACTCCCTATCATGCCTGCATCCTCGGTGAGGTCAGTACATCTCATGGAGAGTACTCTAAGAGAAAATGATACCTACTTCCTATACAAGAATGAAAGGTATCATCAAACGGCGAGGACATTGTATTTGTGCCAGCACCCTCAGGGAGGTCCGTGCACTTTATAACATTCTGAGATCGAATGCATCATCAAACAACGAGGATGTCTATATTTGTGCCAACACCCTTGGGGAGATTTGAGCATTTTATGGCATTCTGAGATCGAATGATGGTTATCCTACATTACACTTTTGCACACAATCACTCATGGTTCCACCACTCTGTGGCCAATTGTTAACCTCGTGTGTAGTCATGAGTAATGGGCAAGGAAGTCACCCCCTTGATCTCGTACCTATGGTTATATCAAAAGGATCACATACCTTACTTATATAGATCCTATTAAGGAAGCCTTATCGGTCCTATTGCATCCATCGCATGCTTGCATCATGTAGAAAATAGATGAAGAAGCTAGGAGTGCCACAAGCTAATTGTAGAACTTGTTTACGGTCTTGAAAAGGAATGTTCCTACACTATATTCCCATCATAAATAATTTCTTTCCTAAAGTGGGTTTCGGATAAAAGGTGTCCCTCTTTAAGGAAAAAGTCCAGATACGTGACTCAGGGGCAATTCCGCCAAAGTCACGTCAAGTCCCAAGAAGTCCCAAGAAAATTAGGAGGAAGGACACCTAGTGGGAAAAGAGCAAGGAAAGCATGACTTTATTAGATGGAATGTCTTATAGGAATATTCTTGACAAGCCATTTGTATGAATCTCCTGCTTATGACATTGGGTTGACCAGGGGCATCGAACCCTATCCACCCCCTATCATTAAGCGGACTAACTTTGGATGGATCATTGGTTGATATTCTAGTGAATGTGCGAACAAGGGATTAGGAATTCAAGAATCCTAAAATAAACCAATTTTGGTTTAGACACAATTCCACATCTCAAGTATTTGCCGCTGTCCCTTTGGACTTGTAAGGGTGATCGGTTGACTCGCCTAAATCCAGAATCACCTCTATCATCTCTTCGAGATTGTCTACTACCAAATGATTACAGCGTAATAAGCATGGATCCACCTAACATGGAAACACCCAAATAGGCCTGGGTCCATCCCATGGAGACCTAGTAGACAGAGATGGCTAAAATCAAAAGGGGAATAGCTCAGATATTGCATACACTTTAGACCCCTCCCAGAGCTGACCCCATGAATGAGCCGACACCAATAACGAGAGATGTGGGGTAAGAGTCATGCTATAGAGTTGGGAAGGTGTTAGGCACCTAATCTGCCCCGTTCAACCAGTCTTCCTACTAGATGCTTAAGAACAAACATTTTTCACAATTATTACTATTCCATATGCATGGCTAAGTCTAAAACAAGGTCAATATAAAGTCTATATAATGGCAATTTGGTTGAGAAACTATACCTGAACTTAACCCCTATTTCAGGTTAAAAGGTGTGGGCCCCTGATTAGGACTGGCTCAGACTGTCTTTTGTGTTCTCCTGGCTCAGGGAAAATGGTCTTGACCTCCAACTTCCTTTCTTGAGAGATGCTAACTGTGATGGTATTTGGACAGGGTTCCAGATAGGAGAGGTTACTTTTGGATTTGAATTCGGATAGAGCTTCGGCTAGGGAAGGCTATTTTAGATTTGGATTTGGACAGATCTTCAGCTAGGGAAGGCTATTTCTGGGCTTAGGATGAGGTGGCACTTTGGAAAAACTTTTGTTGGGGATAGGCTATGGGAGGGCTAGGCTGAGATGGCACTCCGGCAGAGCTTTCACTGGAATAGGCTAGGGAGGGCTAGGCTGAGGTGGCACTCTGGCAGAGCTTTCACTGGAGATAGGCTAGGGAGGGCTAGGCTAAGGTGGCACTTCGACAGAGCTTCCACTAGGAATGACTATTTCTGAAAAGATTTCAGGGGCACTCGGATAGGGCTTCCTCTAGGAACTGCTATTTTTGGAAAGAAATGGATTGACCTAAAAATGGATTGAAGATCCCCAAAGCTCTAAAGAACACTTTGAAGATCCGAATAGAGTTCTGGATCTTGACAAAGATCTCTTCGTAAACCCAAAGAACCTCATGGGGGAGGGATTTCTATTTTAGGTATAACTCAAGAAGACTCAAAGGAGGGCATTGAAGAACACACTATTTTTGGAAAAAAATAGATTGGACGAAGAACTTGGATTGAAGATCTTCAAAGTCCCGAAGAACACTTCAAAGATCCGAACAAGATTTTGGATCTTGACGAAGATCGCTCCGAAGACCCAAAGAAAATTAAGAGGGGGAGGGGAGAAGAGAGAGCAGAGCTTCATTCCTATAGAGTGAGATGGGGTTGTTTGGTGTGTAAAATCCGAAGGAGGGCGGTATTTATAGATTTTTTCGGCTAATGGGAAAGAGGGAACATCTTTATCTAACAGACGAAAGAGGGTTTTTTAACTAAAGTGGGTGAAGAGGGCTTTTATACAATGGGAAAAAGGGGTTCTTGGACTAAAATGGGTGAAGCGGACTTTTATACAATGGATAAAAAAAAGGATTTTTGGTCTTACGTGGGTGAAGATGGAATCTCTTCACCCATCGGGTTAGGGGAATATCAATCCCTGCCATTGACGGTGGTACGCGAGAGTGGGCCGAAGTGCATGGGGCATAGTTAGTATAAGCGGGCAGGCGATGTGTATAAGGTGTGTGGATAATGTCATGAGTGTGCAACACATGGCACATGGGCAGTGACATGGGTGTGCGTCACTTGGCACACGAGGCAACACACATGGGCAGTAGTGGGCTATGGCCAGAGGGGGTGAGGGTCAAGGCCAAAGGGGGCACGGGTCAAGGTCAGAGGGGGCGTAGGCATGGGCCTGTAGTGGCATAGGTCATGGCCTATAGTGGCACATGTCATGGCCTATGGGGGTGCGGGTTAAGCCCAGAGGGGGGACGGGCATATGTGGAGGGGGCGTGGGCATGGCTAGCATATATGTGCCACAGCCCATGGGCAACAGCCATGCATTGTGGCCATAGGTAGCAGGTACGAGTGCGGGCTAGCCTTCTGGCTAGCACACATAGTGCGCACGCGATCATGAATTTTTTCGGTGATGATCACAGGAGATCCGTCGATCTGATTTTGACATACCATATATCATTGGAATTATACTTTTGAGCACTATCCATCTGTACGATCATCTTGACCTGATTCCTTTGTATATAAAAAGTTAAAATTGGACCTTCTCCCTCTTGTGCGAGGGTTTCCAAGGTTTTAGGTAGGGGAATGTTTCCTAGTTCTCTGGGTAGGTAAGGGATGATCTTTAGGGTGTTTGGTATAGGTAGGGGATTTTTCTAGGTTTCCAGCAGGCCTGTCAGTGTGCGCACATACGTATGGGAAAATGTAATTTTTCGGGGATGATTGCAGGAGGTCCGATGGTCCGATTTTGACGTGCCATATATCGTCGGAATCGTATTTCTGAGCACTATCCATTTATACAGTCATCTTGATTAGATTCTTTTGTATATAGAAATTCAAAATTAGACCCTCTTCTCTCCCACCTAGGGGTTTCTCGATTTTCAGGTAGGGGAGTGTTTCCATCTTCATCTCTATTGATCAGAAGCTGGAAGTTATGTCCAAGATCCACATTTCATCATAGCCGGAGGAGGGTAACAAAATTGGATGTCTACAATATGACACATCCCTACCTAAGATAGAGAAAGAGAGGAGAGAGGGATGAATGCCAAAAAGTATTTTCCTCCCCACCAAAGGGGAAGGGAGGTCTCTTTTTCTAGCCGCTACCCTCACAATAGGAAATCTCTTTAACTATGGAAAGTTTGGGATCTTATCTAGTCCATCGATCATAGGAAAGAAATTTGAGCCCTCTTAATCCGGAAAAAGATGTTCATAAACGTAGAATCTAATTTCCCTAGTCTAGATCACTTGGGACTGCTAGTCTAGGGGTTTGGTCTAGGTCTCCTAGGACCATAGGACCGGGTATCTAGATTTTGGTCACCTGGGACCGATTTGAGTGAGTTTGATCTTGGGCCTCCTGGGGCCGCACCATCGATTGTAGGAGAGAAATTTGAGCCCTTTCAATCCTACAAAAGATGTTAGTAAACATGGAGTTTCCCTAGTCTAGGTCACCTAGGACTGCTATTCTAGGGGTTTGGTCTAGGTCTCTTGGGACCATAGGACCGGATATCTTGATTTTGGTTGCCTAGGACTGATTCTAAGTTGGTTTGGGCCACCTGGGGCAGCAAAGTGGTCATAGTTTCCTTGGGACTAGAGGATCAGAAATATCTTGGTTATGGTCGCCTGAGACTGATTTGAGTTGACTTGGGCCTCTTAGGGCCACAAGGTGGTCATAGTCTCCTTGGGACTAGAGGATCGAAAATATCTTGGTTTTGGTCACTTGGGACTGTTTAGACCGCCTGGGCATCATAGTCTCCTTGGGACTAGAGGATCGAAAATATCTTGGTTTTGGTCGCCTAGACCTGTTTGAGTTGACTTGGGCCACTTGGGACCATAAGGTGGTCATAGTCTCCTTAGGACTAGAGGAATGAAATTATCTTGGTTTTGGTTGCCTGTGATCGATTTGAGTTGACTTGGGCCACTTAGGGCCACAAGGTGGTTATAGTCTCCTTGGGACTAGAGGACCAAAAATATCTTGGTTTTGGTCCCCTGGGACTGGTGCAAATGGATTTGGGCCACATGGGGCCGATGCAATGGATTTGGGCTGCATGGGGTCGATGCAATGGACTTGGGCCATATGGGGCTGATGCAATGGATTTGGGCCGCATGGGGCCGATCAAATGGACTTGGGCTTCAAGGGGGCTGATACAATGAATTTAGGCTACATGGGGCTGATGCAATGGACTTGGGCTGCATGGGGCCATTGCAATGGACTTAGGTTGCATGGGGCCGATGCAATGGATTTGGGCCCTATGGGGCCGATGCAATAGGCTTGGGCCACATGGGGCCAATGCAATCGATTTGGGCCACATGGGGCCGTAAGGCTGGGTTTTTCAAATTTTTGGCAATTGATTTTTGAATTTTTTTTTGAGCAGTAAATCATTCCCTCCACAATGGGCAAGTTGAAGATCATGCAAGGTCACGATGTCAATCACCCTAGGATCTTATAGGATGATCACCAGGTTTCCATTATGGATGGAATATTCATTTTTCACTGGGTCGTAAGTTTTTTCGTGGGGCTGTGATAGTGGGCCCCTCTATAAAAGGAGTGGTCCCCTCCCCCATTGTAGACGCCCAATTTTGTCACCCTCCTCCAGCTATGATGAAATGCAGATCTTGGACATGACTTCTGACTTCCGATCAATAGAGATAATGATTGACTTAGAAAACCCAGAAACATTCTCCACCTATCTGAAAACCCTGGAAACCCTCACACGGGAGAGAAGAGGGTCCAAATTTGACTTTTTATATATGAAAGAATCTAGTCAAGATGACTGTACGGATGGATAGTACTCAAAAATATGATTCCGACAATAAATGGCACATCAAAATCAGACTGTCAGATCTCCCATAATCGCCTCCAAAAAATTACATTTTTCTATACATATACCGCACACACTGGAAAGCCTGCTGGAAACCTAAAAAATCCCCTACTTACCTAAAAACCTAGAAACATTCCCCACCTATCTGAAAACCCTGGAAACCCCCATGCGAGAGAGAAGAGGGTCCAAATTTGAAAGGAATCTAGTCAAGATGACCATACATGGATAGTAATTGGAAATATGATTCCGTTGATATATGGCACGTCAAAATCGGATTGTCGAATCTCCCACAATCATCGTCAGAAAATTCCATAATTCAAGCATGTGCTGCATGCAGGCCAGCCAGCACGCATGCTGTGTGTGTTGGCCTGCCAGCCAGCAGCCCCGCACAGTATTGCACACTCCCCCGCATGACCCAGCCCGTGCCCCTGTATAACCCAGCCTGCGCCCCTACACGATGCTGTTAGCAACCCCGCTGGCTGCAGCCCCAGCCCATGCCCCTGCCTACTGCAGCCTATGCATAGCTACTGCCTAGCCCATGCACAGCTGCTGCCCACCCATACACTGTGCCTACCCAGCCCTTGCACATTGTCTGCCCATCCATGCATCCGTGGCGGTTATGCCCCATGCATTTTCAACCCAACCTTGTGTGCCACCATCGATGGCCGGGATTTGCATTCTACTAGCTCGACGGGTGAAGAAATTTCCTCTACACCCATTTCCATGTATGCACTACTTCCCTGGAATACCCTATGCCATAACCTCTTATTAGTCCAAAAACCCACTTTTTGCCCCCATTGGCTAAAATTTCTCTCTCGTCACGTTTGTCCAAAAACCCGCTTTTTACCCATTGGCTAAAATTTCTTTCCTCCCATTTGTCCGAAAACCCACTTTTTTACCCATTGGCTATAATTTCTCTCTCCTCCTATTTGTCCAAAAACCCACTTTTTAACCATTGGCTAAAATTTTTCTCTCCTCCCATTTTTTCCGAAAACCCCCTTTTGTCCATTGGTTAAAAAACCCTCTTCACTCACTTTAATCCAAAACCCCCTTTTGTCGAGTGGTTAAAGGAATTCTCTCTCCTCCCCTTAGGCCCAAAAATACTATAAATACCCCCCTCCTTCAGATTTAACACACCAAAAATCACAACCCCACTTAAGAAGTGAAGCTCTGCCCTCTCTCCTCCTCCCCTCCCCCTTTGAGTTTCTTTGGATCTTCGGAGCAATCTTCGTCAAGATCCAAAATTTTATTCGGATCTTTGAAGTGTTCTTTGGGATCTTGAAGATCTTCAATCCAATTTTGTAGTTTAATCCATTTTTTCAGAAAAAAACATGTTTTTGAGTGTTCTTGATCTTTACCGAAAGTAAAAATTCCCCCTTGAGGTTCTTCGGGTCTACGAAGAGATCTTTGTCAAGATCCGAAGTTCTGGTTGGATCTTCAAAGTATTCTTTGGGGCTTTGAGGATCTTCAATCCTTTTTTATTTCAATCCATTTTTTCTAGAAATAGCCATTCCCAGCCAAAGCTCTGTCTGAGTGCCCTTGAAATCTTTTCTAAAATTGCCATTCCCAGTAGAAGCTCTGTCCGAATGCTCTTGGAATCTTTCCAAAAATAGCCATTCCCAATGGAAGCTCTGTTGAAGTGCCACCTCCACCTAGCCCTCCCCTAGCCTATCCCCAGTGAATGCTTTGTCAGAGTGCCACCTCAGTCTAGCCCTCCCATAGCCTATCCATAACGGAAGCTCTGTCGGAGTGCAACCTCATTTGAAGCCCGAAATTAGCCTTCCCTAGCCAAAGCTCTATCTGAATCCAATCCAGAAATAGCCTTCCCTAACTGAAGCTCTGTCCTAATCCAAATCCAAAAGTAACTGTTCCTAGCCAAGACTCTACCCAAAGAAAGGAAGTTAGAGGTCAAGACCATTTTTCCCTGAGCCAAGAGAATCTGAAAGATAGTCTGAGGTGGTACTAATCAGGGGCCCACCCCTCTTGAACCGAAATAGGGGTTAAGTTCAGGTATAGTTTCTCAACCGAATTGTCATCATGTAGACTTTATATAGACCTTGTTTTAGTGTACATAGTCGTTTAAATTCAGTCAATGTATATATGTGTGATAACTTAGCCATACATGTGGAATAGGAATAATTATGGAAAATATTCGTTCTTAAGCATCTAGTAGGGAGACCAGTTGAACCATACAGATTGGGTGCCTAACACCTTCCCAATTCTGTAACCTAGCACTTACCCTAAATCTCTAGACTAGACCAACTTTTGGGCCCTTTTCTCTGGAATTAGGCCCACCCGAGGGTCCTAGAACCATAATCCTATGTGGTAACTCCAAACCCTTTTGCATGATCCCAAACCCCATATTGGACCATCATTAAACCCCCATCTAGAATGACAAACTTTACACTCTTACGAAATAGGTCTCCACGTATCTCCAAGCTGCGATAAAGCAGTGTGGGGGCCGTAAGCGAAGCACATCATGACACACCTCTCCCTCATTAAAGGAGAAGAGAGAGGAGAGAGGATGGAATGGTGACTTATGAAGCCAATGATTCTTTGGCTGAAACCCTCACAGTGGCGACTCCACTGGGGATAGGTGTCAGGCTTCTGATACTAGATGCTACCTTTAAATGCAAGAACATTTTCCACCATATTTGTTTGAAAATGTGTTTGTTTAACCCCATGTTTGTATTTGTATTCGCTAACCGCATCATGCATCATGCATCATGCTCGAAGTGAAATCATTTGGTGAGGAACTCCCTATCATGCACGCACCCTCAGGGAGGTCAGCGCATGTTATGGAGAGTACTCTGAGAGAAAATGATACTCGCTTCTATACAAGGGTGTGGAGTATTATTAAATGACGAGGATGTTCATAACTGTGTCAGCACCCTCGGGGAGGTTCGTGCACTTTATGACATTCTGAGATCGGATAATGGTATTCCCACATTACAATTTTTACACAATCACTCACGGTTCCACCATCCCCTAGCTAGTTGCTTAACCTTGTGTGTAGTCACGAGTAATGGGCAAGGAAGTCACCCCCTTTATCTCGTACCTATAGGTATATCAAAAGGATAAGGAACCTTGCGTATATAGATCTTGTCAAGGAAGCCTTGTCGGTCCTATTGCATTTATTGCATACTTAGTATCATGTAGAAAATAGATAGAGAAGCCAGGCGTGCCACAACCTAACTGTAGAACTTGTTTGTGGTCTTAAAAAGGAATGTTCCTACATTATATTGCTGTCATAAATAATTTCTTTCCTAAGTGGGTTTCAGATAGAAGGTGTCCCTCCTCCTTAAGAAAAATGTCCAAATACATGACTCAGGGCAACCCTGTTAGTGTCAAGTAAAGTCCCGAGAGGCCCCGAGAAAACCAGGAGGAAGGACACCTAGTGGGAAAAGAGCAAGGAAAGCATGACTTTATTACATGGAATATCTTATGGGAATATTCTTGACAAGCCATTTGTATGAATCTCCAACTTATGACATTGAGTGGATTGGATGGATCATTGGTTGTTAATCTAGTGAATGTGTGTACAAGGGTTGGGAATTCAAGAATCCTAAAATAAACCACTTTTGGTTCAGGAACAATTCCACACCTCAAGTATTCTTTGCGGTCCCTATGGACACATTAGGGTAATCGGTTGACTCGCCTAGGTCCTGTATCACCTCCATCATCTCCTCGAGATTGTCTATAGCTAAGTGATTACCGCCTAGTTAGTATGGATCCACTTGACTCTGAATCACCCGAACAGACATGGGTCCGTCTCATGGAGACCTTGTAGATAGAAATGGATGAAGTCAAGAGAGGGATAGCTCAGGTATTGTATGCACTTCAGAACCCTCCCAGAGCTGATCCCAAGACTGAGCCAGCACCAGCTACAGGAGATTTGGAATAGAATGGAGCTACAGGTCATCATGGAAATTCTTCCCTAGTTGACTCAGGAGAACCAGAGCAAGTCAGGCTAACCTAAAGAATCCACCGTACCATATTACCTACCTCCACCATACCTCCCACCTCCACCATATTCTAGCCTCCCTCATATCATCAACCTTCCCCCCACCATTAAGGAGAAGGAATTTCCTCATCCTAGCCCCACCAATATTCATATCCTACCTCTCACATTACATCATCTTCATACTATCTCACTTTGTATCCCTCATCACCCTCAATCCCATTCTCAAGGTTCGGTATATAACCTAAAGGAAGGATGGATGGATGGGGACAATTGGAAGGATATGCTTACACTACCAAACTCCCCAAAAATGACTTCATCAAAAGGGTTAGTGAATGCATTAGGGGAAGGCCAGGAGGGTGATCCTATCTCTAATTCAGTCCACTATATCTTCAGAGGACAATCCAGAAGTAATCGAAGAGATTACAGATGATCTTTTCAGAGTAGTAACTGCATTGACCATAGGGGAACAAATCAAAGGGCACACCTCCCTAATCCACATAGGGAGTGAAACAGAGGATGACGAATTATGTCTGGTTCAACATTAAGCTAGTGAAGTCAAGTCTAGCCTTCGGGAGATCTTTCGATCCATACGCTCTGAATACTATGAGCACTTGGATGCAGGAGAATTTGATGGTCAAGAGGAATCTGATGGAGAACCAAGTGAGGGGGAAATCAGTGAAGAAGAGGATGATGACGATGATGATGAGGACAAGAATAAAGATGAGAAGGATGGATATGACTCTGATTCTCAAGAGGATGATGAGCATCCAGACTGGGATGATTGCCAAGGGCCTTGGTACAATGATAATGATGATGAGTCATAATATTACTCACCAGATCACCAATCAGTCTATGCTATCAGTGGCAATGACCCTAATAATTGATCCGACAGGTGGAATTCAGTCTTCCTTCTGTATAGGAGGAGATGATTCTACATCAGATTCAAAAAATGATGAGAAATCAGGAGAGCCAACACAAGTCTATATGGATGAACATAACTCCACATTAGAAATGGAAGAAAAGCTGTGTGAAGTGTACTCTAACACATTGAGGATGCAAGAAAGAGTAGAAGAAATTGACAAAATGCTGGGTGGAGTAACTATTGGTGATCGTTACTACCGTGAGCAACTGAATGATCTGGAGGAAATAGGGCCAGATGATACATTCACAGAGGTAGTAGATGCAGCTTTCTAGTAGCTTTCTAATGCAATCAAAAAGTTATAAGCTAGGGCTGTGGATATTTGTGGAGGACCTCGACTTCCCACCCTAAGCAGGGAGGGAGAATCAAAAGAAGAGGATGATCCCATGGTAGGGATCATCACCATAACAAATAGTGATGATAAAGATTGCTATTCCACAGAGATTATTGTAAAGAAACCTATCAACATGATGGAAACTAGAAGTGGAAGAAACTATAAGGGCAAGGCTCTAGCATTGGAACAGTCAGGGGCCAATGAGGTCGGAACCAGTACCTTGAAGAAGGAGCCTGAGAATCTGGTCCTAGCTTAAATCAAGAAGTCTCAGGCTAATATCTCAATTTGGGGACTATTGATGGCCTCCCCCACACACCGTGAAGCAGTTTTAAAGTCTTGCACTAATGTACAGGTGCCGATTGAGATAAATCCTGCACATCTCACACATATAGTAGGGGCAACTTATATGTTACAATCCTTGATGTTCTCAAATTTAGAGCTACCAGAGGGGTCCAGCACAACCAAGCTCTCCACATCATGGTAGAATGCTTTGACAAGGTGGTTCCCCAGGTTCTTGTTGACAACGGGTCTGCTTTGAATGTGCTACCTTTGAGAAAGACGAAGAGTATTGGCATCAACCTAAAAGAATTGAGGCCAACTACTCAAACCATATGGGCATATGATAATTCCAAGAGAAAGATCCTTGGCATCCTGACCCTTTCCATAAAGATTAGCCCAGTGAAGTTTGATATTGATTTCTAAGTCATTGATATACCGATAGCTTTTAACATGATCTTGGGAAGGCCTTGATTGCATCATGCGAAGGTAGTGTCCTCTAGTCTCCATCAAAAAATGAAGTTCATTCATGAAGGAAAAGTGATCACGGTAGTTGGAGATCCCGAGGTGGTTAACACCTTAGCCTATATTGAAAATGGAGAAGAACAAGACCAGAAAGTTCAACTAAATGGTTTTGAATTAGATACAATTTATGCAACTATTGCCAAAGAAGTTCCAAATGAGGAAATCCCGACTAACTATGAAGCCATCTAGATTCTATCAGTAAATCAGATGATGAAGAATATGCAATATTTTCCTGTCATGGGACTAGGAAAATATCATCAAGGAGTTCCAAAGCAGCCTCGTTTGGCAATGAAAAAAAGGAAAGAATGGTCTTGAATACACTCCTCTGACCACCAAGGGGCAGAAAGTACTAAGGATGACTAGGAAGATCTTCATCTCTTACTACCCTACTCTCAATGGGTGCTTTGTAAAAGAAGGAGAGGATTTCTCTTTCTGCGGTAATGTGGAGCCATGGTTTGATGAAACCATCACAAAGATGCAACCAGGATTTAAAGTATTTTTCCAAGATGAGTTTGACTAGGTGACTCATGAAGTGGAACAACAGAAAATGCTAGTCAAAGAAAAAGTGATCAAGACAGTTGCATCACCGGGATAGCAAAAATTACATTGATTGAAGATGGGTTCTCTTATGGCAACCCCACAATACTGATCCAATCCAAGGAATTGCCAAGCTCCCGAGTGCTCTTAAAGAGGGAATGGGAAAAGAAGATGTGACTCATCTGGAGTCTGTAGCTTCCCACTAATTTGAAAAGCTACATTTTTTTCCTCCTACAAGAATCAAGAGCCTGAGAGCTGTATGAGCTCAAGCCTCATCCTTTCAGAGGAAGAAGTATGTATGCAAAACAAAGGAGAGCACAAAGAATGATGGTTTGCATGTACTGTGCCTGAATCAACTGCAACAGGAAGGTCTGTGAAGGTGGTCAAAGATGTGACCAAGGAAGGCACCTGGATGGCATCCCTCAACAGGATGGAAAAGATGGACTTCATAGAAAGAGGATTGAGCAGTCTCCACCAATCCTCACCCCTAAAAAAGTTTAGTTTTCAAGAGCACGAGGTTGACCAGTTGAAGAAGCAAGCACCTATCCAAAAGAACCGCTACATCATTGAAGAAATAACAGTAACTTTTTCAGAAGGAGAAAAAGGCCCTTTGCCACACCTCCTCATCCTTTGAGCTAGCGAACCTCTCCTAAACTAGACAAGTGTGGGAGAAAACTTCAAGTTTCCTCCTACTACTGAGTCAACCAGCCTAAATACCCCTTGCAAAAGCATCAAGCCAGTTATCAAGTCTATTGTTGAGTCTATTATTTATGATTTGGTGTCAGCCTCCACTCTCGAGGTGAGTCCAGAGTCCTTGTATGTCGAGTCTGTTACTCCTTCTTTCATGAATAAAATTTTTTATTTTGAGTATAACTTGCCTCTTTTTTCCGATGATGATCTTAATAAATATCAAAAATCAATAAAATAATAAAACTAAAGAAATACCAATCCATCCACAAGGATACCCGGGTTATTAACCTAGGAATTGACCAATGCCTTCGAGAGGTAAAAATCGGCATTACCCTTTGCTTGGTCTTATAAGGATATGCCTGGTATTGACCCCAACATTGTGTAGTATCGATTACTGACTTACCCTGGGGCATGATCAGTAAAGCAGAAGCTCTGAAGAATGCATCTAGAATGGAGCAAAAAGATCAAAGAAGAGGTTGTGAAGCAGTGGAATGCAGGGTTTCTACAAGTGCTGAAATATCCCCAATGGTTGGCCAATATAGTACCAGTACTAAAGAAAGATGGCAAGGTATGAATGTGTGTGGACTTTCGAGATCTTAACAAAGTGAGCCCTAAAGATGACTTTCCATTACCTCACACTGATGTATTGGTGGACAACATAGTGGGGCATGCCTTGCTATCATTTACGGATGGATTCTCGGGATACAATCAAATAAGCATGCAACCTAGAAGATCATGAGAAGACAGCCTTGACCACTCCATAGGGAACCTATTGTTATAAGGTAATGCCTTTTGGACTGAAGAACGTCAGGGCAAATCATTAGAGAGCAGCTATGGCCATATTGCATGACATGTTGAACAAAGATGTGGAAGTCTATGTGGATGACATAATAGTAAAGTCAAAAGATCGGCAGGGGCATATTCCAGCGCTAAGGCAATTCTTTGAAAGAATCAAGAAGTATCAGCTACAGTTGAATCCTCAGAAGTATGTATTCAAGGCAACAGTAGGAAAGTTGTTACAGTTTTTGGTGAGTGAAAGAGGCATTGATGTCGACCCTATCAAGATTAAGGCAATTCAGGAAATGCCCACACCTCAGACAGAGAAGCAAATTCAAGGATTTTTGGGTCACATCCAGTATATTAGTAGATGCATAGCTCAATTGACTACCATCCGTGAACCAATTTTCAAGCTGTTGAAGAAGGACCAGCCCACGAATGGTATGACCAATGCCAACAATCTTTTGACAAGATCAAGGAATACCTCATGAACCCACCAGTATTGACACTACTGGTGAAAGGTGAACCACTTCTCTTGTACTTATCCATAGGAGAATATTCTATGGGCTCTTTGCTAGCACAGAAAGAGATGAAAGGAGGGGCAGAGCATGCATTATACTACTTTAGTAAGAAGTTCCTGGACTATGAGGCACGGTACAAATCTTTGGAAAGAACTTGTGCTATGTTAATTTGGGCAACGAAAAGGTAACGACACTATATGGTTTCCTATCCAGTGCACTTGATCTCAAGGATGGATCCCATCAAATACCTCTTCGAGAAACCATCCCTAACAGAAAGGATGGCCCATTGGATGCTTTTGCTATCAGAGTTTTGACATCACCTATTTACTCAGAAATCTATCAAGGGGCAAGCTATAGCCGATCTTTTGGCTTCCCACCCCATAGAAGATGGAAGATCCTTGAATGATGCCTTTCCCGATGAAGGAATCACAACAATAGAGGAAGAAGACAAAGTTAATGAATGGCAGTTATTCTTTGATGGAGAAGCCAATCAGAGGGGATGTGGTGTGGGAATATTGCTTGTCACTCCTGACAGCCTTTACTTGCCTTCATCATTCCACCTCGATTTCCCCTGTAACAACAATATTACCGAATATGAAGCTTGTGCTTTGGGGCTTGAAACTACTTTGACTATTGGAGTGATAAGGATCAAGGTTTATGGTGATTCATCCATCATCATTTGCCAGACACAGGAAAAGTGAAAAACTAGAGATGAAAAGTTGAAGCTATATCAAGAACATCTAGAAGAGGTGGTTGAACACTTTGAGAATATCTCGTTCAAATACTTTCAGAGAGATAATAATAGGTTTGCTGATGCTCTTGTAACCTTGGCTTCAATGGTAGAATGTAACCCTATGGCTAGGGTCCAACCATTCTGAGTAGAACAAAGAAGCAGACCCATTTATCAGAATTCAATGAACTCTCTCACCGTGGATGGTCGGTCTTGGTTCGCACACATAGTGGATTTCATCAGGGAAAGGAAGTACTTAATTGAAGCATCTGACGGAGAAAAGAAATTTCTAAGGAGATATGCCATCTAGTTTATTCTTCAAGAGGATTTGTTATACAAGAGATCCTATGACGGAATACAGTTGTTGTGTGTGGACAAGGAGCAAGCTACAACCATCATGGAGGAAATTCATCAAGGTCTTTGTGGCCCCCATATGAATGCTAAGATGTTATCTAAGAAGATCCTTAGGCTGGGATATTACTAGAACACAATGGAAGCAGATTGTGTCGAATTTGTCAAGAAATTCCATAAGTGTCAGATATTTGCTAACATCATACATATCCCGCCAACAAAGTTGCATTCACTTAGTTCACCTTGGCCATTCTCCACTTGGGGCATCGATATCATTAGAAAGATGAACCCTAAAGCATCTAATGGTCATGAGTTCATCTTGGTTGCCTTTGATTATTTCATCAAGTGGGTAGAAGCTCAGTTATATGCCATCCTCACATCTGCTAAGGTAGCCAAATTCATTCAAGAAAATACCATTTCTTGATATAGAGTACCTCAAGAATTGATATCAGATCAGGGATCCCATTCCTAGGGCAAGACCGACAAAATCTACACAAAGTTTAATATTAAAAGGCATCGACCTGCCACTTATAGGCCATAGACCAGTGGGAAAGTAGAATCAGCCAACAATAACATCAAAGTTATCTTGCAGAAAATGGCAGAAACACATAAGGATTGGGCTGATAAGTTACCCCTTGCCTTATGGGCATACCAAACTTTTGTACAATCCTCGACGGGGGTAACCCCTTTCTCTTTGGTATATGGGGTTAAGGCGGTTCTACCCATGTAAATACTAGTGCCATCCTTGAGGGTGCTTCTTGATAGTCAGCTACCTGAAGGAGAGTGGGTGAAGGAAAGACATAACGAGCTTAATTTTCTCGATCAAAGGCGTATGAAAGTCATTGGTAATCAGAAGAAATATCAACTGAGAATAGCCAAGGCCTTTGATAAGAATGTGAAGCCCCATCACATAGAAGAGGGTGAACCTATTCTTCAAGAGAAAAGAGCCCCAATTTATGACCCAAGAGGAAAATTCAAGCCCAACTGGAGTGGCCCATTCATTATCAAAGAAATTATACTAGGCAAAGCTGTGAAACTCATAGACCACAGTGGCGAAGAAATACCCAGACTGGTCAACTTCGATCAACTTAAGAAATATTATGTCTGAAAGGGTGAATAGCTTGAACTATGTCAGACCTGGTTCCTTTCGAGGGATACATAGACAACTTAACATGTGCAAGTGCGGTCTCAACCATCTCAAGGTAATAAATTGGTTCCTAAATTAATAATCAAGGTATCCTAAAAGATCATCATAGTTTGTGTCCCCCAAGAATTTCCATTTGGCATGCAAGGTCATTAGGTATCTATCATCCACCCATTGGTCCGTCACTTCTTATCCAGGATTCTATCCCCAAAGAATCGCATTTGGCATACAAGGCCATTAGATTTTTGTCATTCACCTATGGTCTGTGAAACCCTTATCCCAGATTCCATCCCCTAAAGGAAAATCGCCACCCTGCACTAGTTTATCAAGGCCAGTTTATTCCCTATCCTTGATTAGTAAATAAAAAAAGAGCTTGATGTAATAGTGGTAAAGGCTTGTTTGAGTCATTAGCTAATGAGTAATGCTTTGTTAAATCATTATATTTCTTTTGTTTGTGATGGTTTTAGGAAAAGTCATGAGCTCCTTGGATGACACGTTGAGGAAATGGACCTTAGACATGAACATGAGGGTGCCAGGACTACTAGAATCCATGAATGTGTCATTTCTCGATCAGATCAGATGTGAGAAATTACACCACCAATTACTCCGGTAGGTGCCTCAACATTGGGATGCCAACCTGTATGTATTTCAGTTTGGATTAGTAGAAATCTACCCAAATCTCGAAGAATTCCAAGTTTGTATGTTATCTCCACCCAAAGGTAGGTTATTCCAACCATCTTTGAAGAAAGATTATTCAAAGCAAATTCAGGATTTCTTCGGATGGAAAGAAGAGGAAGTGAAGCAATTCGTCAGGTATGGGAAGATTGACATTCTGAAGGTGGCACAAATCTTTGTCCAATATCTACTAATGGGAGGAATCCATCAACAGGGATCATAGGATGCTTATTTACTTTGCATGATAGCTCACTATGTTCTCCGAACTCCCGGGCTTGGTACACCACCCATTCTGGTTGAGGTGGTAAAACAGTTGAAGAAAGGATGCAACATCATCCCTACAATTCTTGTAGAAACAATCAAGGGATTTGATGACATCAGCCATGGCCATAGATTCAGACTAGATCATTATCAAGGGAGTCCTACTATTTTTTTGATTTGGCTCCTCAAGAAGCTAAAGTTAACCAAGCTATTAAAAGGAGGCCCACTCAGAGCTCATTGCTACCAGGATAAAAAGGAAGTTCAGAAATTCAACATCATCACTGATTGGGAAAAGGACCGTGTAAGATATTGCATGGAGGTGCCCAGGGAGGCCACAAGAAGTTTTTTTGATGAATACCCCTGGCTACAATTATGTCAATTTGATGGAATTGACTCAGACATCCTTTTACTTGCCTACGTACATCAGCCAATAATATGGACTCGAGGTGATGGACCCAGCAGAGTTGGTGAACTTTCACCCACCTCAAGAGTTGTCTCCGCACCTTGTTAGCTACCTATCCTATCTATGGTAGGAAAGTTGTTTCTCTTTCCATGTAATTCACTTGGTAATAGAATAAGGAAGTATTTGGGTTCTATGTTACCCCGATTATTCTAATTATGACTTGAGTTATGGAATTGATTATGCCTAAACATTGCAAACCATAAACAAAAACAAAAGGAAAAGTTTCTCTTTATGTCAAAGATAGATTTTTATTCATAAGATGCCAAAATAAAAGGGGGAAGGAAAAAAATACATGTGTTTATGCTTGTAGGAGCTATAGGAACAGGTCCGTAAGGAGTAAAGTCATCATCTGAACCATACTCTGAATTCCCCTAATGAAGTACCGGGGAACCCGCAGATGCTAGTCTTGTCTGCTATAGCCTCTGTGTCATATCCTGAATCAGTGCATCCTGCTATGCAATTTCCTACTTGTAGGAACTGACTTGGTTCTCCAAAGCGACGATCGTTCCATCCTAAGGAATGCAGGAAAGGATTAAGAAGAAGAATAATGAAAGAAGAAGGGCAAAAGGAAAAAAGAGGAAGGTGGAAAATACCTTGGCAACAATTGTTTCGGACAAGCCATAATGCATCCTCCAAATCTCAGAATAAACCTTCGGAGACACCTGAGAAAGAGCATATCAGCCAAAGGAAGTCAACAGTCAATTGAAGGATGATCAGATAATCACATTGTCATAAGGAATGGGCAGCCCAAGGGAAGCATCTACATTTGTGCTCCACTCCACAAGATGAGGGAGATCGGGGTTGGCCGCGTTGGGATAGCACCAAGCAGAAAAGCCATGGAAGGGGATGTTGGCTACTCTGAGAGACCCACTAGCACTAGTAGAGGGTCCAGCTTACAAAGGATCAATAGCTCTGATGTGCGACTGAATAGTAGAAGGGTCTACACGTTATGTTCTCCCCTGAAAGAACATCAGTCAAGACCAAAACAAAAAGAAGTTGAAGTATGAAGGAAATACTCAAGAAAGGGCAACGTACCACTGAACCATCAAGACCAAGAGGGCGCATACTATCTCTGCCTCTAAGAAGGCTCCATAGTCTCTATCTCGATCGAGAAATGATTCATCCCATGCTCCATCAACCAAACTCTCAATCTCATCTGAAAGGATGATCTCTAGGCAATGCATGGTGGGTGGAGGAAGACAAGGAGAGAGACGTGACTAGAGATCAGACCACTAAGCCATGACTCTGTCTCCCAGGTACCAGACATGGCCCCATATGCCTCGGAACAGGACCCGGTTCTTAGATAAGCATCTGGCCACGATAATTTTGTCAGAGTCTGGAGATACATGAGACTGGAATGGCCTCCAAGTGACTTGTAAATCCAAGGAAAAGTGAGTACAACACAAGTCATAAGGAAGTTTAGTGTCAAATATGGCGTACCTCAGCAAGACTATTCAGAAGAGAACAAGCAGTGGTCCCCAAAGGATGGCATCGGGCCCTAAGCACTTGATTCTCTCCCCACCTTGTAGCTATAGGGAAGAAAAATGCTTGAGGATCTCTCAGTTTGGGAGCTATAATCTCCAGGTGCTCAAAACACTAGGGTTGTTTTAAAAGGATCAAAGTAAGGAAGTGCAATCCAAATGAATGAAAGGAAATAGGTAGAAGGATAAAAATTACCTGAAGGATGTAGCCCACTCCCTTAAGACCTTGGTCTCCATATGACAATAAGTCTAGGGTCCGCAAGAAGTATGCATAGGCAGCCCCACCCCAGTCCCAAGAATTTACCACCTGAAGATCCCGGAAGAAGAACACCAGGCGAATGTCTACTCCCTCTCAGAGGTCACTAAAAAGACACTGACCCACAACAAACAACAAAAAAGAATGGGCCACCTAGGCCATGTTGCTAGGGTTTATCCACAGGCTGGTTCTCCACCATCGTGCACTGATATCCCCAAGGTGAATATGTATCTGATCAGCCGCAATGGTAATCCCTGTCAGGTCCTCAAACTCCCTAGCTGTCGAAGTCTCAGGAAGTGTCATGGGTCTACTTGCAAATGGAACACCTGTCAAGGCGTAGAAGCACAGAGGAGTGATGGTAATCTCACCAATAGGAAGATGAAATAAGTGAGTACTCGGCCACCACTGCTCCATCAAGGCCCCTACCAGTGCCGGATTGAATTTTTGGTCTCTACAAAAGCTAATCATTTCAAGTAGGAGGAGTCGACCATCTCCTTCACTCTACGAGGAAGTATCCTATACCATTACTGAACCATGTTCTGGTGGCCATACAGGGCCAAGGTAGGTGGTTCCCTCCATACTAATGGAAATAAAGAATATATATATATATATATAACAACAAAAAAACAAAAACAATATAAAAATAAAAAAAAGGATGATCAAAATAAAAGATGAATGAAATGTAAAGACATACCTAAGAACCCCATGTCGAGTTGCAGATATGATTCCAAGTGTTGTGGAGAGTCTGTCTGGAGTACCAATCGGCCCGGCCCTAGTCCCTTTGAGAAGAATTACTGCAACCCTCCAGTTGGATTTCTCCATAAGTCTTTCTCTTTCTTTATTCAGCCATAATTTCCAAAATCACAAAAAACCCCAAGAAGTTTTTCAATTTGCACAAAATCCCACAAGAATGTCAAATTCTCCAAATGACTCCTTCCTCAAGAACTTTGAAGATCTTTATGAGAAAGATGAAGAACTTCAAGGAAAACCTGAAGATCTTCAGAAAAAATTTGAAGAAACCCGGAAAGATGCAAAATGGTTCAGATCTTCAAGAGGATTTAAAAAACCCGAACTCACCCACTAGCAAATCGTTCCCCACTCAGAAAAGTTAAAATGAGGAATAAACAAGGGGAGGGGACCATTTTATTGGTAAAAAAATTTGTTTTCCCAAAAAAAAGAAAGATTCCAAATCAAGGCTCAAAGTTCAAAGTCCAAGTTGAAGATTCGATTTTAAAGGTCAAAATTCAAAATTTCAATCCAAAAGTCCAAAAGATTAAAAATCCTAAGAAAAATTAAATTAAAGATTCTATTTTAAAGGTCAAAATTCAAGATTCCAAATCAAAGTCCAAATTCAAGATTCTATTTCAAAGTTCAAAATTCAAATTCAAAAGTCCAAAAGTCCAAAAGATTAAAAATCCAAAGAAGAATCAAAGAATCAAAGGTAAAAAAGTCAAGAATCAAATTAGTAATGTCTTTTACAAGGTTGAAAGAGTAGCGAATTTCTTTCCTATAATTGACAACACCAGATAGCCCAGCCTGGTTCGAAAGAACCGCTTGGAAGACTAGATAGCCCAGCCCGATTCTAAAGAACCCACCTAGAATACCAGATAGCCTAGCCCGGTTCAAAAGAACCCGCCTGAAAGACCAGATTGCCTAGCCCAGTTCGAAAGAATCTGCTTGGAAGACCAGATAGCCTAGCCCAATTCGAAAGAACCCGCCTGGAAGACCAGATAGCCCAGCCCGGTTCGAAAGAACCCATCGAGAGACCAAATTCACTGAACTGGCAAATGTAAAGCCCAGCTAAGGAAAAGTCAAAGATCAAAGTAATAACATATTTTACAGGATTGGAAGAGTAGCGAATTTCTTTCCTACAATCGACAACCTAGGTAATCCTAAAACTCTAAAATAGTTAAGAGATATTATCTATTGCATTTTCAACTCCTTTATCAATGAGAAAAATGATGATAGTATATGCATTGGGTGACAAAATGTGGTCATTCTTTTCTTTGCCCTTTGGCCATTGGTATAGGCCTCGGCCAAAGAGGGGCATTTTGTAGACACCCAATTTTGTCACCCTCCTCCTTCGACTTTTGACTTCCGATCAACAGAGATGATGATTGACCTAGAAAACCCAAAAACATTCCCCACCAGTCTGAAAACCCTGGAAACCCCCGCACGGGAGATAAGAGGGTCCAAATTTGACTTTTTATATACTAAAGAATCTTGTCAAGATGACTGTATGGATGAATAGTACTCAGAAATAAGATTCTGATGATATATGGCTATAGACACCCAATTTTGTCACCCTCCTCTAGCTATGATGAAATATGGATCTTGGGCACGACTTCCAACTTCCAATTCTGACTGACAAAGGTGCTGATGGAAACATTCCCTACCCAAAACCCTAGAAATCCTCACGCAGGAGAGAGGAAGGTCTAATTTTGAATTTTTATATATGAAGGAATCTGGTCAAGATGACCATATAGATGAATAGTGCTCAAAAATATGATTCCGACAATATATGATATGCCAAAATCAGACTAATGGATCTCCCGTAATCATCACCGAAAAAACCCATAATCACGTGAGTGCTGCACGCTTGTGCTCGCTACCCACGGGCTAAAGCACATGCACGCAGCCATGCCATGCTCCATAGCCATGCACACAGCCCCATAGCCATGCACACAACCATGCACATAGAGCCATAGCCATGCATAGAGCCCTGCTGGCCTATGGTCCCACGGGCACAGACCAGCGCCCCACAGCACTAGAAGCATAGGCCCGAGGCCTTGCAACCTTGCCCAACCTGTTGCCCATGGGCTTGCTGGCCTGCACACCCATGGGCATAGACCAACACCCCAATTGCATTGGCCTGCGGCCCTGCTACTACACCCTCCTCATGTATATGGACAGCTTGCATGCGCCTGCTGCCCATACATGCATGCGCCCGCACACCCATGCCAGCTTAACCCACAAATGTTGTGCACATTTCTAGCACTACCTGCCTAAACTTTCTCTCTCCTCTCACTTTTTTGAAAACTACCTTTTCTGGCTAAACATTCTCTCTCCTCCCACTTTTCTGAAAACTGCCTTTCTCGCTAAACCTTCTCTCTCCTCCAGCTTTTTCAAAAATTACTTTTCTGCTAAACCTTCTTTCTCCTCCTGCTTTTTCAAAAACTACCTTTTTTGGCTAAACCTTCTCTCTCCTCTCGCTTTTTTGAAAACTACCTTTTTCGGCTAAACCTTCACTCTCCTCCCGCTTTTCTAAAAATCACCTTTTTTTGGCTAAAGTTTCTCTCTCCTCTTTTTTTGAAAATCACCTTTTTCTAGCTAAAATTTCTCTCTCCTCTCATTTTTTGAAAATCGCCTTTTTCTGGCTAAAATTTCTCTGTCCTCCCTTTTTTTTAAAAATCACCTTTTTCCAGCTAAAATTTCTCTCCTCCCATTTTCTCTAAAAACCCCCTTTTGCTCACTGGACAAAAGCCCTCTCCACCCATTTTTTCCTTTAATACCCCCTTTACCCATTGGACAAAAATCCTATCTTCTCACTTTAGGCAAGAGCCACCCTTTTATCCACTGGATAAAGAGATTCTCCCTCTCCTATTTGGCCATAAAAAACTATAAATACCCCCTCCCTTAGAAAAAAAAACACCAACACACTAGAATCCCCTTCACTCTTTCAGAGTGAAATTTTCCTCCCCTCCCCTTTCTTGATTTTCTTTTGATCTTCGGAGTGATCTTTGTCAAGATTCAAAAACTCATTTGGAGCTTCGAAGTGTTCTTTGGGATCATAAAGATCTTCAATCAAAATTCTTAGTTAGATCCAATTTTTAGCCAAAAACAGTATGTTCTTGAGCCACCTCCCTTGAGTGTTCTTGAGCGTTCTTGAGATAGAAACCCACCCTTTTTTGAGGTTATTCGGGTCTACAAAGAGATCTTTGTTAAGATCTAAAACTTTGTTCAGATCTTCAAAGTGTTCTTTGGGACTTTGGAGTTCTTTAATTCATTTTTAGGTCAGCCCGTTTCTTTTTAGAAACAACTTTTCCTAGTAAAACCTCTGTCTGAGTGTCCCTGGAATCTTTTCAGAAATAGTCATTCCCAATGGAAGCTCTGTCGAAGTGCCACCTCATCCTAGCCCTCCCTTAGCATATCCACAAGGAAGCTCTGCCAGAGTGCCACCGCCTCCCAAGCCTGAAAATAGCCTTCCCTAGCCGAAGCTCTGTCCAAATCCAAATCTAAAAATAGCCTTCCCTAACTGAAGCTCTGTCCGAATCTAAATCCGAAAGCGATCATTCCTAGCCGTAACTCTGTCCGAATACTATCACAATTAGTATCTCTCAAGAAAGGAAGTTAGAGGTCAAGACCATCTTTCCCTGAGCCAGGATAATCCAAAAAATAGTCCAAGCCGGTACTAATCAGGGGTCGGCCCTGCTTGACCCGAAACAGGGCTTAAGTTCAAGTATAATTTCTCAACCAGCTTGTCATAATATAGACTTTAAACAAACCTTGTTTTAGTGTATATAGTAGTTTGAATTTAATTAATGTATATATGTGTGAGAACTTAGCCATACATGTGGAATAGTAATAATTATGAAAAATGTTCATTCTCAAGTATCTAACAAGAAGACCGGTGGAACCAGGCAGATTGGGTGTTTAACACCTTCCCAACTTTGTAACTTGACACTTACCCTAAATCTCTAGATCAAACCAAATTTTGGGCCCTTTTCTCAGGAATCGGGCCCACCCCCAGGTCCTAGACCCATAACCCTAGGTGGTGACTCTAAACCCCATTTGCATGATCTCGATCCCCAAATTGGACTATCATTAAAACCCCCATCTTAAATGATGAATTTTATACTCTTACAAAATAAGCCTCCACGTACCTCCAAGCAACGATATGATGGTGTGGGGCCGGAAAAGGAAAGCACACATGACTCGAACCCTCACCTCACATAAAGGTGAAGAGGGAGAGAGGAGAGAGGATGGGGATGGCACAGTCCATTCTTCTCTGGCCGCTACCCTCACAGTGGTGACTCCATTGGGGATAAATGTCAAGCTTCTGATACTAGATGCTTCCTTTAAAGGTAAGAACATTTGCTACCACCTTTGTTTAAAAACATGTTAGGCTAACCCTATGTTTGTAATTGTATTCACTAACTACATCATGCATCGTGCTCGAAGTGAAATCATTTGGCTAGGGACTCCCTGTCATGCCCGCACCCTCGGGGAGGTTAGTGCATGTCATGGAGAGTTCTCTGAGATTAAATGATACTCGCTTCCTGTGCAAGAATGAATGGTATCACCAAACGGTGAGGATGTTGTATTTATGCCAGCACCCTCGGGAAGGTCCGTGCACTTTATAACATTCTAAGATTTAATGCAGAATCAAATGGCGAGGATGTTGTATTTGTGCCAGCACCCTCGGGAAGGTCCAGGCACTTTACAGCATTTTGAGATCTAATGATGATTACCCTACATTACACTTTTGCACACAATCACTCACAGTTCCACCACGCCATGGTTAATTTCTTAACCTCGTGTGTAGTCACGAGTAATGGGCAAGGAAGTCACCCCCTTGATCTCGTACCTATGGGTATATCAAAAGGATCATGTACCTTGCGTATATAGATCCTGTCAAGGAAGCCTTGTCGGTCCTATTGCATCCATCGTATGCTTGCATCATATAGAAAATAGATGAAGAAACTAGGAGCACCACAAGCTAATTGTAGAACTTATTTGTGGTCTTGAAAAGGAATGTTCCCACACTATATTCCCGTTATAAATAATTTCTTTCCTAAAGTGGGCTTCAGATAGAAACTATCCCTCCTCCTTCAGGAAAAAGTCTAGATATGTGATTAAGGGGAAATCTCGTCAGAGTCAACTCAAGTCCTGAGAAGTCCCAAGAAAAATCAAGAGGAATGACACCTAGTGGGAAAAGAGCAAGGAAAGTATGACTTTATTACATGGAATGTCTTATGGGAATATTCTCAACAAGCCATTTGTATGGCATTGGGTGGACCAAGGGCAACAAACCCTATCCACCCCTACCATTTAGTGAACTGACATTGGATGAATTAATGTTTGTTAATTTAGTGAATGTATGAATAAGGGGTTGGGAATTCAAGAATCTTAAAATAAACCACTTTTGGTTCAGGCACAATTCCACGCCTCAAGTATTCATCGTGGTCCCTTTGGACGCATTAGGGTAATCAGTTGACTTGCCTAAATCTAGAATCACCTCCATCATTTCTTCTAGATTGTCTACTACCAGGTGATTATAGCCCAGTAATCATTGATCAACCTAACATGGAAATAGCCGAAAAAGCCTGGGTTCATCCCATAGAGACCTTGTAGATAGAAATGCCTGAAGTCAAAAGAGGGATAGCTCAGATACTATATACACTTCAAAACCCTCCTAGAACTAATCCCAAAAATGAACTAGCATCGACAATGGGAGATGTGGACCAGAATGGAGCTACAGGTCATTGTGGGAATTCTTTCCAAGTTGACACAGGGGAACCAGAGCATATCTGGCCAACCGATCAGAGAGGATCTTCACAATCCATGTGAATGGTCAATGAGGGGCCTATTCCAAGGTCCCTCTTCCAAGGGTAGTGATCAAAGATGAAAAAGAGGAATTTGCAGCACACGTCCGCTTTAAGCCTCCGGAGATGGAGAAAGAAAGGAAGCTTAGAGAGTAGTTAGAGAAGTTGGAGAACATGATTTGAGTAGGAAAAGGCTCAGAAGGCCAAGAAGTGGATTTTGAGGAAATGAGTTTCTTCTCTAAAGTAAGAATTCCAAAAAAATTCAAGTGGCAGATTGATAGGTTTGATGTGTCAGGAGACCCCAAGGCTCATCTCAAGGTTTTCCTCAGCATCGCCAAGTCATGGCAACTTGCAAATAACCAGATGGGGTAAGCCTTTATGTTAACCCTATTAGGCTCACGCAGTTGGAGTCATCTCAAACTCAGAATTGGGTGACGGTAGTGAAGGCCTTCACCAAACAGTACTCCTACAATACTGAGGTGGATGTGAAACATTGGGAGCTTGAGACGTTGAGGTAGCAACCTAAAGAAGGATTTACCGCCTTCTCGATGAGATTTAGAGACAAAGCCACCAAGATGGTAGATTAAGGCCGCCAAGATGGCAGATAGGCCTTTAAAAGCAGACCAGGAAGAGATATTAATAAAGAACTTATCAAAGCCCTATTATGATGTTCTTTACTATTAGCATTTGTAAACTTTTGATGCCTTGATAGCCACTGGTACATGGGTGGAGAAAAGAATTCTTAGAAAGGCCCAATATCAAGGATCCTCCCAAGATGCAAGCAAGAACACCCGAGTTGGATGGGGAAAGGGTCTAGAAACTAATATGGTGAGTTCAGTTCAACAGTCAGTCTCACCAGCCACTTCTTCATAGCCCTTCATAATACAAGTAAATGCACCCACCCAAAAGGCTCCTCACCCAAGAAGGTAGTTTTCTGGTCTGGGAATGCCCCATAACAGCCATAGATGAAAAGTTAAAGAAACAAGGATTGCTAGGGATAGTGGCTTCAAGAGTGATCAGCAACCCTCCTCCAGCTTGGTATAGGGATCATGAGTATTGTGCCTACCACACTCAGAAGAGGCACAATACTGAAAGATGTTTAGGTTTACAGCATGTAATTCAGGACTTGGTAGACAATGGAACCATTGAGGTCAAGATCAAGCAGCCTCCCAATGTCAATACCAGCCCACTCCCTGATCATGTGAACAATCTGGATGAAGAAACAACAGAGAGTGACCCCACTCAACTCATTATACCTAGAGCTCAGAAGAATTATATGAATGCCCATGCTTATAGAAGAGTCATGAGTCAAAGGGTTGGAATCATAAGAACCCTAGAAGAAGAGAATCATTAGAGGAAGAGTCAAAAGATCGAGTGTCCCCCGTCCATCCCTCCTCATCAGATGAATCCATCACACCACATTACCACCCTTTGCCATATTATCAGCCTCTGCCATATCATCAACCTTTCCCCCACCATCAAAGTGGAGGAACCTCTTCATCCTATCACCTCTAATCTGTATACCCTACCTCTCATATTACATCATCTTCATACCATCCCTCTTCATATCCCTCATCACCCTCATACCAATCCCATTCTCAAGGTTCAGTGTATAACCCAAAAGAAGGATGGACGGATGGGTATGATTGGAAGGATATGCTTACACTACCAGATTCACCAAAGATGACTCCATTAATAGGGTCAATAAATGCATTAGGGGAAGACCAGGAGAGTGATCCTACTTCTTTAATTCAGCCTGCTATAACTTCAGAAGACAATCCATAGGTAATTGAAGAGATTACAGCTGATCTTCTAAGAGTAGTAACCACATTGGTCATTGGGGAGTAGATCAAAGAATACACTTCCTTAATCCACATAGGGAGTGACACAGAGGATGATGAGTCAGGACTGGTCCAACTTCGGGTCAATAATGATAGGACCAATCCTATGGAAATCTTTTGATCCATATGCTTTGAATACTACGAGCATTTGGATGGCAGAGAATTTGATGGTCCTAAGGAATTTGATGAAGAATCAAGTGGGAGTGAAATCAGCAAAGAAGAGGATTATGACAATGAGGATGAGGATGAAAGTGAAGATGAGAAGGATGGAGATGACTCTGATTCTTGAGAGGATGATGGGTATTCAGATTGGGATGACTACCAAGGGCCTTGGTACAATGATTATGATGATGAGTCAGAATATTACTCACCAGAACATTTGACATGTTTCTCAGTCTATGCCATTAGCAATGATGACCTAATAGCTGATCCCACAGGTGGCATTTACCCTTCCCTATGCATGGTGGGAGATGATTCTACATCAGATTTAGAAAATGAGGGGGAATCTAGAGAGCCGACGTAAGTTTATATGGATGAATAGTACTCCACATTTGAGTTAGAAGAAAAACTATGTGAAGTGTATTGCAACACATTGAGAATGCAACAAAAGAATAGAAGAAATTGAAAAAAAATGATAGGGGAAGTAACCGTCAGTGAACATTACTACCAAGAGCAATTGGATGATCTGGAGGAAATAGGACTAGATGACATAATCACAGAGGTGGTAGACGCTGCATTCCAATAGCTTTCCAATGCAGTCAAGAAGTTACGAGCTAGAGTAGTGGATATTTATGGAGGTCCTCGACTTCCCACCCCAAGCAGGGAAGGAGAATCAAAAGAAGATGATTCTATGGTGGGGATAATCACCCTAACCAACAATGATGATGAAGATAGTTATCCCACCAAGATTATTGTGAAAAAACCTATCAATGTGATGGAAACTAGAAGTGGGAAAGACTACAAGGGCAAGACTCTAGCAGTAAAGCAGCCAAGGGCTAATGAGGTCAGAATTAGCAACATGAAGAAAAAGCCAAAGAACCCAGTCTTGGCTCAACTCAAGAAGTCCCAGGAAAATATCTCCTTTCGGGAATTGTTGATGGTGTCCCTTTTGCACCGTGAAGCAGTCTTGAGGTCTCTCACTAACGTGCAAGTGCCAATCGAGATAAATCTGATGCACCTCACACATATAGTAGGAGCAACATATGCAGTATAGTCCCTAATGTTCTCGGATTTTGAGCTTCCTAAGGAAACCCCACACAATCGGGCTCTCCACATTATAGTTTAATGCCTTGACAAAATAGTTCCCCAGGTTCTTGTTGATAATGGGTCCACTTTGAATGTGCTACCATTGAGATCAACAAAGAGTATCGGCATCAACTTAGAAGAAATGAGGCCAACCACGCAAACCATAAAGGCATACGATAATACCGAGAGGAAGATCCTTGGCATCATTACCCTTGCTGTAAAGATTGACCCGATGAAGTTTGATGTTGATTTCCAAGCCATTGATATGCCGACAACTTTTAACATGCTCTTGGGAAGGCCTTGGTTGCAGCCTGCGAAGGCAGTGTACTCTAGTCTCCATCAAAAAATGAAGTTCATTCATGAAGGGAAGGTAGCCTTAGTGGCTGGAGATCTTGAAGTGGTTAACACATTGGCCAACATTGAAAATGGGGAAGAATATGCAGTACTTTTTTGGCATGGGGCTAGGGAAATATCATCAAGGAGTTCCAAAGCAGCCTAGTTTGGCAGTGAACAAAGGGAAGAATGGTTTCAGGTATACTCTCCCAACTATCAAAGGGCAGAAAGTGCTTAGGAAGACTAGAAAGATCTCCGTCACTTACTTCCTACTCTCAATGGATACTTTGTGAAAGAAGGAGATGATTTCCCCTTTTGTGAAAATGTGGAGCCATGGTTTAATGAACTTGCTACCAAGATGCAACCAGGACTTGAAATTTTCTTCAAAGACGAGTTTGATTGGTGACTCATAAGTGGAACAATAGAAAATGCTAATCAAAGAATGTAACCAAGACAGTTGTATCACTGGGATAGCAGAAATTGCACTGATTGAGATTGGGTCTTCCTCTGGTAATCTTACAATATTGATCCAATCGAAGGAGGGACCTAGTCCTTGAGTTCTCATGAAGAGAGAATGGGAGAAGAAGATAAGGCTCACCTGGAATCTACTGCTTCCCATTGATTTGAAAGATTTCATTTGCTCTCTCCTACAAGAGCCAGGGGCCCATTAGTTGCATGAGCTCAAACCCCATCTTTTTGGAGGAAGAAGCACATATGTAAAATAGAGGAGAGCACAGAGGATGATGGTTTGTATGTACTGTGCCCGAACCAATTGCAACGGGAAGGCTTATGAATGTGGTCAAAGAAGTGACTGAGGTATTGGGATGGCATCCCTCAACAGGCTCAAAAAGATAAACTTCATAGAAAAAGGATTGAGCAGTCTCCATCGATCTTCACCCTTTAGAAAGTTTGGGCTTCTTAGAGCATGAGATTGAATAGCTGGTATTTATGAAGAAGTGGGCACCTGTCCAGAGGAACTATGACGCCATTAAAGAAATAACAACTTTCTCAGAAGAAGAAGGCCCCTTGCCACATCTCCTCATCCATCAGCCCACTAAACCAATTCTGAACTGGACAAGTATTGGAGAAAACTTCAAGTTTGCACATGCTTTTGAGTCAACTAGCCTGATTACCCATGGTGAAAGCATCAAGCCAGTTATCGAGTCTGTAGTCGAGTCTGTTGTTTATGATTCTATGTCAATCTCCCCTCTTAAGAAGAGTCCAGAGTTCTTATATGACTAGTCTATTACTCCTTCTTTCATGAATGAAATTTATGATTCCGAGTATGACTTGCCTCCTTTTTCTGATGATAATCTTAATAAATATCAAGAATTAATAAAACAATGTAAACCAAAGAAAGCCCAACCCATCCATAAGGATACTCGGGTTATTAATCTAGGAACCAACCAATGCCTTCGAGAGATAAAAATTGGCACTACCCTTGATGATGGAGAAGCAGAACAGATGAGTACTCGTCTAAAGGAATTCACCGAGGTCTTTGCTTGGTCTTATGAGGATATGCTTGGTATCGACCCCAACATTGTGCAGCATCGATTGCTGACTTACCTTGGGGCAAAGCCGGTAAAACAAAAGTTTCGAAGAATTTGGCAAAATGGAGTGAGAAGGTCAGAGAAGAAGTTGTGAGGTAATGGAATGCGGGTTTCTTACAAGTGGTGAAGTACCCCCAATGGTTGGCCAATATAGTACCAGTATCGAAAAAAGATGGAAAGGTAAGAATGTGTATAGACTACCAAGATCTTAACAAAGTAAGCCCTAAAGATGACTTCTGATTACCTCACATTGATGTATTGGTGGATAATATGGCAGGGCATACTTTATTATTATTCATGGATGGATTCTTGGGATACAACCAAATAAGCATGCACCCAGAGGATTGTGAGAAAACAGCCTTCACCACTCCGTGGGGAACCTATTGTTACAAGGTGACGTCTTTTGGACTGAAGAATGCTAGGGCAACCTATCAAAGAGAAGCCACATCCATATTGCATGACATGATGAACAAAGATGTGGCATGATAGTAAAATCTAAAGATCGGCAAGGGTATATTCCAGCACTAAGGTGATTCTTTGAAAGAATTAAGAAGTATCAGCTGAAGCCTCAGAAGTGTGTATTCAGGGCAACGATGAAAAAGTCGTTAGGTTTCTTAGTGAGTGAAAGAGGAATTGAAGTCAACCCTATCAAGATCAAGGCAATTCAGAAAATGCCCATGCCTCAGACTGAGAAGCAAATACGAGGATTTCTGGGTCACATCCAATATATTAGCATATTCATAGCTCAGTTGACTATAATTTGTGAACGAATTTTCAAGCTATTGAAGAAAGATCAGCCACCGAAATGGAATGACCAATGCCAATAAGCCTTTGACAAGATCAAGGGCTACCTCATGAACCCACTGGTATTGACCGCCGATGGAAGGAGAACCACTTCTATTGTATCTATCCATAGGAGAATATTCCTTTGGCTCTTTGCTAGGGCAGAAGGAAACAAAAAAGGGGACAGAGCATGCCCGTATATTACCTTAGCAAGAAATTTCTAGAATATGAGATAAGGTACACATCTTTAGAGAGAACTTGTGCTGCGTTGATTTGGGCAACTAAAAGGTTACGACACTACATAGTTTCTTACCCAGTGCACTTGATCTCAAAGATGGATCCCATCAAATATCTCATCGAGAAAGTGGCCTTAACAGGAAGGATGGCCCATTGGTTACTTTTGCTATTTGAGTTTGACATCACCTATGTTACTCAGGAATCTATCCAGGGGCAGGCCATAGTTGATCATTTGGCTGCTCACCCCATAGAAGATGGAAGATCCTTGGATGATGCCTTTTCCGATGAAGAAATCACAGCAGTAGAGGAAGAAGATACGGTTAATGAGTGGCAGTTATTCTTTGATGGAGCGGCCAATTAGTTAGAAGGGATGTGGCGTAGGAATATTACTTATCACTCTTGATGGCCTTTATTTGCCTTCATCATTTTGCATCGACTTCCCCTATACCAATAATATTGCCGAATATGAAGCATGTGCTTTGGGGCTCGAAACTACTTTAACCATTCAGGTGAAAAGGATCAAGGTTTTTGTTGATTCATCCATTCTCATCTGTCAGACACAGGGAAAGTGGAAAACTAGAGATGAGAAGCTAAAACCATATCAAGAACATTAGGAAGAGGTGATTGAACACTTTGAGAAGATTATGTTCGAACACTTCCAGAGGGATAGTAACAGGTTTGCTGATGCCCTTGCAACCTTGGCTTCTTTGGTAGAGTGCAATCCTATGGCTAGAGTCTAACCATTCTTGGTAGAACAAAGAAGCAGACCCATTTATCAGAATAAAGTGAACTCTCTCAGTGTGGATGGTTGGTCTTGATTCGCTCACATAGTGGATTTCATTAGGGAAAGGAGGTATCTAGTTGAAGTAACTGACAAAGAAAAGAAGTTTCTAAGGAGATATGCCACCTAGTTTATTCTCTAGAAGGATTTGTTGTACAAAAGATCCTATGATGGAATACAGTTGTTGTGTGTAGATGAGGAATAAGCTACAGCTATCATGGAAGAAATTCATCAAGGTCTCTGTAGACATCACATGAATGCCAAGATGTTATCTAAGAAAATCCTCAGGCTAGGATATTACTGGAACACAATGGAAGCAGATTGCGTGGACTTTGTCAAGAAATGCCACAAGTGCCAGATATTTGCTAATTATCCTACCAACAGAATTGCATTTTCTTAGTTCACCTTGGCTATTTTCCAATTGGGGCATTGATGTCATTAGAAAGGTCAACCCGAAAGCATCCAACTGCCATGAGTTCATCTTGGTAGCCATTGATTATTTCACCAAGTGGATAGAAGCTCAATCCTATGCTATCCTCACATCTGCTAAGGTGGCCAAGTTCATCTAGGAAAACATCATTTCCCGATATGAAGTACCTCAAGAATTGATATCAGATCAAGGATCCCACTTCTGGGGCAAGATCGACAAAATCTAAACAAAATTCGATATCAGAAGGCATCACTCTACCACTTACAGGCCGCAGACCAATGGGACAGTAGAAGCAACTAACAAGAATATCAAAGTCATTCTGTAGAAAATGGCAGAAACATGTAAGGATTGGGCTGATAAGTTACCCCTTACCTTATGGGCATACCGGACTTCTGAACGATCTTTGACAGGGGCAACTCCTTTCTCTTTGGTGTATGGAGTTGAGGTGGTTCTACCTGTAGAATTTCTGGTACCATCCTTAAGGGCATTCCTTGATAGTCAGCTACCTGAAGGAGAATGGGTGAAGTCTAGACATGATGAGCTTAACTTTCTCGATGAAAGGCATATGAAAGCCATGGATAATCTGAGGAAATATCAATTGAGAATGGCTAGGGCCTTTAACAAGCACGTAAAGCCCTATCGCATAGGGGAAGGTGAACTTGTTCTTTGAGAACAAAGAGCCCCAATTCATGACCCAAAAGAAAAATTCAGGCCCAACTGGAGCTACCCATTCACTGTCAAAGAAATTCTACCAGGCAAAGCAGTGAAACTCATAGACCACAACGGTGAAGAAATACCCGGACTGGCCAACATGGATCAACTCAAGAAATATTATATCTGAAGAGTGAATGTCCTGAACTATGTCAGACCTGATTCCTTTCAAGGAATACGTAGGCAACTTGACATGTGCAAGTACGGTCTTAACCATCTAAAGGCAATAAATCGGTTCCTTAATTAAAAATGAAAGTACCTTAAAAGATCATCATAGTTTCTGTCCCCCAAGAATCACCATTTGGCATGAAAGGCCATTAGGTATCTGTCATCCACCCAATGGTCTATCACTTCTTACCCAGGATTCTATCCCCTAAGAATCGGCATTTGGCATACAAGGCCATTACTTATCTATCATTCACCTATGGTCCATCCATTCTTATCTAGGATTCTATCCCCTAAAAGAAAATCGCCACCCAGCATCAGTTTATCAAGGCCAGTTTATTCTTCACCCTTGATCAGTCAAAGTCAAAAGAAAAAAGTAAGAGCTTGATGCAATAGTGGTAAAGGCTTTCTTGAATCATTAGCCAATGAGTAATGCTTTGATAAATGATTATATCTCGTTGTTTTATTGGTTTTAGGAAAATTCATGGGCTCATTGGATAAGACATTGAGGAAATGGACCTTAGACATAAATATGAGGGCACCAGGATTGCGGGAATCTATGAATGTGTAATTTCTTAATCAAGTTGGATGTGTGAAGCTACATCACCAATTACTCTGATAGGTGCCTCAACACTGGGATGCCGACCTACATGTATTTCGATTTGGATTACTGGAGATTTGCCCAACACTTGAAAATTTTGGGTTTGTATGCTATCTCCACCTAAAGGCAGTTTGTTCCAACCCTCTGTGAAGAAAGATTTCTAGGAAATTCAGGGTTTCTTCAAATGGAAAGAAGAAGTAAAGTAGTTTTTCAGGTATGGGAAGATCGACATTTTGAAGGTGGCTCAGATCTTCATCCAATATCTACCAATGGGAGATATCCATCAACAGCAATCCCTGGATGTTTATTTACTTTGCATAATAGCTCATTATGTTCTCTGCACTCCCAGGTATGGTGCACCATCTGTTCTAATTGAGGTAGTAAAATATTTGAAGAAGGGAGGTGACATCGTCCCTACGATTCTTACAGAAACGTTCAAGGGATTTGGTGACATGAGCTATGGCCATAGATTCAGACTAGATCATTATCAGGGACTTTAGAGTTCTTTAGTCCATATTTAGGTCAGCCCATTTCTTTTCAGTAATAGTCTTTCCTAGCTGAACCTCTATTCGAGTGTCCCTGAAATCTTTCTAGAAATAGCCATTCCCAGTGGAAGTTCTGTTAAAGTGCCACCTTAGCCTAGCCCTCCCTTAGCATAACCCCAAAGGAAGCTCTGTCAGAGTGCCACCTCATCCCAAGCCCAAAAATAGCCTTCCTTAGCTAAAGTTCTATCTAAATCCAAATCCAAAAATAGCCTTCCCTAGCCAAAGCTCTGTCCAAATCAAAATCTAAAAATAGCCTTCCCTAGCCAAAGCTTTTCAGAATCCAAATCTGAAAGCAACCATTCCTGGCTGGAACTCTTCCGAATACTATTACAATCAACATCTCTCAGGAAAGGAAGTTGGAGGTCAAGACTATCTTCCCCTGAGCTAAGAGAACAAGAAAGACAACCTGAGATGGTAAAGATTAGGAGTCGACCTCTCTTGACTCGAAACAGGGGTCAAATTTAGTTATAATTTCTCAACCAACTTGTCATAATGTAGAATTCAAACAGACTTTGTTTTAGTGTATATAGTAGTTTGAATTCAATTAATGTATATATGTGTGATAAATTAGCCATTCATGTGGAATAGTAATAATTATGGAAAATGTTTGCTCTCAAGCATCTAGCGAAAAGACCGGTTAAACCTAGAAGATTGGGTGCTTAACACCTTCCCAACTCTGGAACCTGACACTTACACTAAATCTCTAGACCATACCAAATTTTGGGCCCTTTTCTCAGGAATTGGGCCCACCCCTGAGTCCTAGGCCCATAACCCTAGGTGATGACTCCAAACCCCATTTGTATGATCCAGATCCCTGAATGGGACCATCATCAAAACCCCCATCTCAAATGATGAATTTTATACTCTTGCGAAATAGGCCTCCAAGTATCTCCAAATGACGATACGGCAGTGTGGGGCACGCAAGCAAAGCACACACGACTCGAACCCCTCCCCTCACATGAAGATGAAGAGGGAGAGAGAAGAGAGAACAAGGATGGCACAGTCCATTCTTCTCCGGCCACTACCTTCACAATTGCATATCAAAATCAGACTGTCGGATCTCTTACAATCTTCCCCAAATAATTACATTTCCTCGTACGTATGCCGTGCACATTGGTAAGCCTGCTAGAAACTTGAAAAATCCCCTACTTACCCAAATACCTAGAAGCATTCCCCACCTAACTAAAAACCTTGGAACCCCCTACGCAAGAGAGAAGTGGGTCCAAATTTAACTTTTTATAGATGAATGAATCTGGTCAAGATGGCCATACAAATGGATACTACTCAGAAATATGATTCTGATGATATATGGCATGTCAAAATCAGACCGTTGGATCTCTCGCAATTATAGTTAGAAAATTCCATAATTCACACGTGTGCTGCACTGCAAGCTAGCGGACCAGCCCCCACGCATGCTACGCGCAGGCAAGCAGGCTAGCCCACATGCATGCTATACGCACTGCCTTGCCAACCAGTAACCCAGCATAGCATACATGGGACCCCACATTTTCCAACCCCCACCCTTATATGACCTAGCCCACATCCCAATACAATTCTGTTGCCACCCCCACTGGCTACTGCTAGCACACCTGCAGGCTATAGCCTGTGCATAACTGCTGCCCAACCTATGCACAACTGCTACCTAGCCCATGCATAGCTGCAGCCTAGCCCATGCACAGCTGTTGCCCACCCTTGCACTATGCCAGCCCAGCCCGTGCACATTGCCTGCCCATCCGTGCATCCGTGCATCCGTGCCAGTCATGCCCCATACATTTTCAACCTAACCTTGTGTGCCACCATCGGTAATCAGATTTACATTCCACTGGCCTGGCGGGTGAAGATATTTCCTCTTCATCCATTTCCATATGTGCACTACTTCGCTAGCATACCCTACATCGTAACCTCCTATTTGTCCAAAAATCCAATTTTTTCCCTCGTTGGTTAAAATTTCTCTCCTCCCATTTGTCCAAAAACCCACTTTTTACCCATTGGATAAAATTTTTCTCTCATCCTGTTTGTCCAAAAACCCTCATTTTACCCATTGGCTAAAATTTCTCTCTCCTCCCATTTATCTAAAAATCCACTTTTTAACCATTGGCTAAAATTTCTCTCATCCCGTTTTTTCTAAAAACCCTCTTTTGTCCATTGGTTAAAAAACCCTCTTCACTCACTTGAATCCAAAACCCCCTTTTGTCGAGTGGTTAAAGGAATTCTCTCTCCTCCCCTTAAGCTTGGAAATACTATAAATACCCCCTCCTTTGGATTTAACACACCAAAATCACAACCCCACTTAAGAAGTGAAGCTCTACCTTCTCTCCTCCTCCCCTCCCCCTTTGAGTTTCTTTGGGTCTTTGGAGAGATCTTCGTCAAGATCCAAAATTTTATTGGGATCTTCGAAGTGTTCTTCGGGATCTTGAAGATCTTCAATCCAAGTTGTTAGTTCAATCCATTTTTTCTAAAAAAAGCATGTTTTTGAGTGTTCTTAATCTTTACCGAAAGTAGAAATCCCCCTTAAGGTTCTTCAGGTCTACGAAGAGATCTTTGTCAAGATCCAAAGTTCTGCTTGGATCTTCAATGTGTTCTTCGGGGCTTTGAGGATCTTTAATCAATTTTTAGGTCAATCCATTTTTTCTAGAAATAGCGATTTTCAGTCGAAGCTCTGTCCGAGAGCCCTTGGAATCTTTTCAGAAATAGCCATTTCCAGTGAAAGCTCTATCCGAATGTTCTTGGAATCTTTTCAGAAATAGCCATTCTTAGCGAAAGCTCTGTCGGAGTGCCACCTCAGCCTAGCCCTCCCCTAGCATATTCCCAGCAGAAGCTCTGTCAAAGTGCCACCTCAGCCTAGCCCTCCCATAGCCTATCCCCATTGGAAGCTCTATCAAAGTGCCACCTCATTCAAAGCCCAAAAATAGCCTTCTCTAGCTGAAGCTCTGTTCAAATCCAAATCTAGAAATAGCCTTCCCTGGCCGAAGCTCTATCCGAATCCAAATCTGAAAGTAACCATTCCTAGCCAGAACTCTGCCCAAATAACACCACAATCAAAATCTCTTGCCAAAGGAAGTTGGAGGTCAAGACCATCTTCCCCTGAGCTAGGATAATCCGAAAGACAGTCCGAGACGATACTAATAAGGGGCCCACCCCTCTTGACCAAAAATAGGCGTTAAGTTTAGGTACAATTTCTCAACCGAATTGTCATCATGTAGACTTTATATAGACCTTGTTTTAGTGCATATAGTCGTTTAAATTCAGTCAATGTATATATGTGTGATAATTTAGCCATGCATATGGAATTAGAATAATTATGGAAAATATTCGTTCTTAAGCATCTAGTAGGAAGACCGATTGAACTGAGGAGATTGGGTGCCTAACACCTTCCCAATTCTATAACCTAACACTGACCCTAAATCTCTAGACCATACCAACTTTTGGTCCCTGTTCTCCAAAATTGGGCCCACCCTGGGTCCTAAGCCCATAATCCTAGGTGGTGACTCCAAACCCTTTTGCATGATCCTGATCCCCATATTGGACCATCATCAAACCCCCATCTAGAATGATGAACTTTACACTCTTGTAAAATTAGGCCTTCACATATCTTCGACCGATGATATGGTTGTGTGGGGTCCATAAGCGAGGCACATCCCAACACACCTCCTCCATCATAAAAAGAGAAGAGAGAGGAGTGAGAATGGAATGGTGACTCATGATGCCATCGATTCTCCAGCCACAAACCTTACACCCATTGACTTATTTTAATTGTTATTGTCAGTAAAAAATTCCTGAGCTCTTCTATAATCTCTCTAGGTCTTTTTAGTCTAGGTCTGAGTCATGGCTAAGAGAGGTATTAAGAAGAGGGCCAACAGAGGTCGTATCCTGAGGGGGGTGTCCAGCTGTGATTAAGAAGTCAAGGGAGCAAAGGGGCCTACCTTTTGGTACTCAAGGCATACGCTCCAAGGCATGTAGGGACACATATGCAACTTTGCTTGGGATATGTGGGTAAGTCATTCTCACCCTTCATTGTCATTTTTTCATTTTCAGTCCTTCCCTTTATTAATTTTTTGCCTTTTATTTTTTAGGTGCCCCCTATGGATGCTATCCCAACCTGGGGAGATGTGGCTTTCCGAATGGGGTTTGGGAATGGTTGTAGACACCAATTTTGTCACCCTCCTCTAGCTATGATTGTGAGGGTAGCGGTCGGAGATGGATTCCTACCCTCTCTCATCTCTCTCCCTCTTCACCTTCATGGCGAGGGGGAGGTGGCTTGAGTCATGTGTGCTTTGTTTACGGGCCCCACACCACAGTATTGCCACTTGGAGAACATGGAGGCCTATTTCACAAGAGTGAAAAATTTAACATTTCAGATGGGGATTTTGATGATGGTCCAATTCGGGGATCAGAATCATGCAAATGGGGTTCGGAGTGATCACCTAAGTTTATAGGCCTAGGCCTGGGGGTCGGCTCGATTCCTAAGAAAAGGGCCCAAAATTTGGTTTGGTCCAGAGATTTAGGGTAAGTGTCAGGTTACAAAGTTGGGAAGGTGTTAAGCACCCAATATGCCCGATTCAACCGGTCTTCTTGCTAGATGCTTGAGAACAAACATTTTTCATAAATAACTAAATTATGACACATATATACATTAATTGAATTCAAACTATTATATACACTAAAACAAGGCTTATTAGATGTCTACATTATGCTTGAATGGGGAGAGAGATTATACCTAAATTTGACCTATGTTTCAGGTCAAGAGGGGTGGGCCCCTGATTGGTGCCGGCTCAGACTATGTTTCGTGTTCTCCTAGCTCAGGTGAAGATGGTGTTGACTTCCAACTTCCTTTCTTAAGAAATTCTGATTGTGATGGTATCTAGACAGAGTTCCAGCTAGGAACGGTTGCTTTTGGATTTGGATTCAAACAGAGCTTTGGCTAGGGAAGACTATTTTTGGATTTGGATTCAGATAGAGCTTCGGCTAGGGAAGGCTATTTTCAGGCTTAGGATGAGGTGGTAGTCTAGCAGAGCTTTCGATAGGGATAGGCTAAGGGAGGGCTAGGTTGAGGTAGCACTCCGACAAAGCTTCCGCTAAGGATAGGCTAATGGAGAGCTAGACTGAGGTGGCACTTTGGCAGAGCTTCTGCTAGGGATAGGCTAAGGGAGGGCTAGGCTGAGATGGCACTTCGACAGAGCTTTCTCTTGGAATGGCTATTTTGAAAATATTCCAGGGACCCTCGGACAGAGGTTCGGCTAGGAAAGGTTATTTTTGGGCTTAAGATGAAGTGGCACTCTGGTAGAGCTTCTACTGGGGATAGGATAACTATGTGCTAGGCTGAGGTAGCACTTTGGCAGAGCTTCCACTGGGAATGGCTATTCCTAAAAAGATTCTAGGGACACTTAGACAGAGGTTCGGCTAGGAAAGGCTATTTCTGAAAAATATGGGCTAACCTAAAAATGGATTTAAGAAGTCCACAGTCCCGAAGAACACTTTAAAGATCCAAATAGAGTTTCAGATCTTAACAAAGATCTCTTTGTAGGCCCAAAGAACCTCAAAAAGGGGGGTTCTATCTCAAGAATGCTCAAGAACGCTTAAGAGACCACTCAAAAACACTAAAGGGAGGTGGCTCAAGAACATACTGTTTTTGGCCTAAAACTGGATCTAACTAAGGATTTGGAATGAAAATCTTCAAGATCCCGAAGAACACTTCAAAGATCAGAATGAGTTTTTGGATCTTGACGAAGATCGCTCTGAAGATCAGAAGAAAATCAAGAGGGGGGAGGGGAGGAAAATTTCACTCTAAAAGGGGATTCAGGTGTTTGTTTGTGTCTTTTTTCTAAGGGAGAGGGGGTATTTATATTTTTTTTTCAACCAAGTAGGAGGGGGGGGGAATCCCTTTATCCAATGGACAAAAGGGGGGCTCTTGCCTAAAGTGAAGAGATAGAATTTTTGTCCAATGGGTAAAAGGGGGATTAAAGTCAAAAATGGGTGGGGAGGGCTTTTGTCCAGTGGGTAAAAAGGGGTTTCTAGAAAAAATGGGAGGAGAGAGAAATTTTAGCTTCGAAAAAGGTGATTCTCAAAAAAATAAGAGGAGAGAGAAAGTTTGGAAAAGGTAGTTTTCAAAAAAGCGGGTGGAGAGAGAAAGTTTTACTAAAAAGGGCAATTTTCAAAAAAGTGGGAGGAGAGAGAAAGTTAGAAAAGGTAATTTTCAAAATAGTGGGAGGAGGGAGAAAGTTTTACCGAAAAAGGTAGTTTTCGAAAAGGCGAGAGGAGAGAAAATTTTATCGAAAAAGGTAGTTTTCGAAAAAGTGAGAGGAGAGAGAAAATATTGCCAAAAAGGTAATTTTTGGAAAAGCGAGAGGAGAAAAGTTTACCGAAAAAGCTAGTTTTTGGAAAAGCAAGGGGAGAGAGAAAATTTTACTGGGGGTGCGGGTGATGTCACGGGTGCACGAATTCATTGGTGTACAGGCCATGTGCACGGTGTGCAGGCCATGTGTGCATGGTATGTGGGCACAGTGTACATGGTGTGCGGCTGGAGCTTGCACACTGTGCGGTGGGGCCACTCACAACATGCAGCAGGCTCTCGCACAACGTGCGGTGGGGCCGCTCACAATGTGCGGTAGGCCCTCGCACAGTGTGCGGTAGGCCCATGCACAGGTGTGCAGCCAAGCTGGGCTTGGTTGGGCTGGTTGACTAGCTTGGCTGGGCTGACCAATTGGGTGGCCGACCGGGCCGATGTGCGTGACATGTGCGTGAAAAAACATGATTTTATGAGAATGATTGCCAAAGATCTGTCGGTATGATTTTGGCATATGATATATCATTGGAATCATATTTCTGAATACTATCCATCTGTACGGTCATCTTGACCAGATTCCTTCATATATTAAAAGTCAAAATTGGACCCCTTCCCTATCGTATAGGGATTTCTAAGATTTCAGACCCAAGAGTGTTTCGGGGTTATCTGGGTAGGTAGGGGATTAATTTTAGGGTGTTTGGATCAGGTGAGGGATTTTTTCGTGTTTCCAGTGGGACTGTCAGTGTGCGAGGCATATGTGGGAGAAGGCATGATTTAGGAGAAAAAAAATATGATTTTTTAGGAATGATTACCGGAGATCTATCGATCCAATTTTGGCATATCATATATCATAGGAATCATATTTTTGAGCACTATCCATTTATATGGTCATCTTGACTGGATTCCTTCATATATGAAAAGTCAAAATTGGACCCCTTCCCTCCCGCATAGGGATTTCTAGGTTTTTGGGTAGGGGAATGTTTCCATCAACATCTTTATCGGTCGGAAGTCAATAGTCATATCCAAGATCCATATTTCATCATAGCCAGAGGAGGGTGACAAAATTGGGTGTCTACAGAATGCCCCACTTTGGCCGAGGCCTATGCCAACTACTGAAGGGCAAAGAAAAGAACGACCACATTTTGTCACCCAGAGCATGTCCTGCCGTCATCTTGCTCAGTTACGACAGAGTTGAAAAATGCAACACACAATATCTCTTACCTACTTTGAAGTTGAGGACTTACCTGGGACTGCCAATTGCGGAAAGGAATTCGCTACTCTTCTAAACCTACAAAAAAGTTTAGTACTTCGATCCTGATTTTCCTTAGCTAGGCTTCACATGTGCCAGTCCAGGGAAATATGGTCTCCAGGCTGGGTTTTTGAGCCAATCTGGACTCTCTGGGACCAATGGTTACAAGAGAGAAATTCTCTATTCTTCCAATCTTGCAAGAAATAAAAAATAGTTGATTTTTTTCCTTAGTTGGGCTTCACATGTGCCAGGTTAGGAAATTTAGTTTTCCAGGCAGGTTCTTTTGAACCTGGCTGGGCTATCTGGTCTTCCAGGTGGGTTTTTCGAATTGGGTTGGGCTATCTGGTCTTCCAGGCGGGTTCTTTTGAACTGGGCTAGGCTATTTGGTCTTCCAGGCGGGTTCTTTTGAACTGGGCTAGGCTATATGGTCTTCCAGGCAGGTTCTTTCGAACCGGGCTGGGCTATCTAGTCTTCCAGGCGGGTTCTTTCGAACTGGGCTAGGCTATCTAGGATCGGGTCAATGAGATTGGACCATTTGGGGCCGGGTCAATCATGTCTTTTCTTGATTTTTCCTTGATTCTTGATTTTTGGTTCAGAATTTGATTTTTGATTTTGACTCTTGATGTTGATTTGGAATCTTTTGATTCTTGATGCTTGATCTGGAATCTTAATTTTTTTATAAAATGAGTCCCCTCCCTTGTTCATTCTTCATTCTAACTTTTCTGAGTGAAGTGAGTTTCTAGAATCCTCTGGTTTTTCTTGAAGTTTTTCCTCTTGCTCTTGGTGTTCTTCATTTTGCTTTTGGAGTTCTTGAAGATATTCATCTTGTTCTTGAGGGAGGAGCTATTTGGAGAATTTGACATTCTTGCGGGCTTTCATGCAAATTGGGAAAATTTTGGGGCTTTTTATAATTTTTTAATGTTTCAGGGTATTTTCATAATTTGTAAAAATATGGCTGAAAGAAGGAAGAGGAAGACTCCGGGAGAGGTTCAGCTCGAGAGTTACAACAGTCTTTCCACCAGAGATGAGGGCCGGGCCGATTGGTATTCCGGGCAAACTCTTCACAACAGCCAGAATCACATCTGTAGCTCTATATGGGGTTCCTGGGTAAGTCTTTACATTTCATTCCTTATTTTGATCATCTTTTATTCTTGTTTTGTATTATTTTTGCTGTTTTTTTTTTCTTTTATTATTCATTTATTATTTCCATTAGCATGAGGGAAAGGAACCACCTACCTTGTCCTCTTATAGCCACCCAAACATGGTTCAGTCTTGGCACAGGATGCTCTCTTGTAGGGTGAAGGAGATGGTTGATGATACCTATCTGTGCTGGGTGGCCCTTGTTGAGACCCGAAAGTTTAATCTAGCATTAGTGGGGGCCTGGATGGAGCGGTGGTGGCCGAGTACACACTTTCCACCTTCTTACAGGAGAGATTACTATTACACCTGTGCTTCTATGCCTTCACGGGCATTCCATTTGGGGGTAGAACCATGACCCTAACCACAGGATTCTCGACTGCCAAGGAGTTCATAGATCTGACCATTATCACCATTCAAGCCGGCCAAACGTGCCTCTGCCTAGGGGAGATTAGTGCCCGATGGTGGAAAGTTAGCCTGGGGGAGAATCCAGGCAACATGTCTTAGATAGAATGTTCCTTCCTGCTGTTTACCATGGGCTAGTGCTTCTTCAGTGACCTCTTAGGGGGAGTAGATATCTTCCTAGTGTTCTTCCTCAAAGATTTTCGCACAGTAGATACCTGGGACTGGGGCGGGGCCGCCTATGCATATCTCCTGCGGTCCCTGGACTTGCTGTCCTATGGGGATAGGGGCCTTAAGGGGGCAGGCTACATCATCCTAGTGACTTTCCTTCTCATATCTATTTTCTTTCAGTCATTTGGTCTGCACTTTCTTACTTTGATTTCTTGAAACAACCCTAGTGTTTTGAACATCTGGGAACCATAGCCCCTAAACTGAGGGATCCTGAGTTATTCCTCTTCCCCCTGGCCACAAAATGGGGAGATAACCAGGTGTTCCAGGCCCTACGTCATCCTCCGGAGACCACCACTCGTTCTCTTTCGAACGATCTCACTAAGATATGCCGTGTTTGATATTGAAATTCTATTTGCCTGGCACTATACTTACTCTTCCTTGGTTTTGCAGGCTACTTGGAGACCATTCCATGACCTGATGTTTTCGAATTCTGAGAGAGTCGACTAGGTTCTTCAACTGTTTGCAAATCGAGTCCTTTTCCTGGGCCTGTGGGGCCATGCTTGATACCTAGGAGAGAGAGTAGTACCTCAGTGGTCAGACATTGATTCATGTCCTTCTCCTGGTCTTCCTCCATCAACTATGCATTGTCCAGAGATTATCCTTGAAGATGAGATGAAGTACTTGGCTAACGGAGTATGGGAGGACTCCTTTCTTGATCTTGATAGGGACTACGAAGCCTTCTTGGAGGAGGAGACACTGTGCACCCCTCTTGGCCCCAATGGTCCAATGGTATGTTGCCCTTTCTTGAGTATTTCCTATAGATTTTTCATTATTCTAGTCTTGACTGATGTTCTTTTAGGGGGAGAGTGAGAAGTGTAGATCCTTCTTTTGTTTGGTCGCATGCTAGTGCTACCTATCCTTCACAAGCAGGGACCTCTACCAGTGTCGGCAGGTCTCTCAGAGTTGCTAACGTCCCTTTTCGTGGCTTCCCTACCTGGACCTATCCCAACGCAGCCAACCCCAGTCTCCCTCATCTTTTGGAGCCGAACACAAATGAAGATGCTTCCCTTGGGCTACCTATTCCTTATGATCATGCAAGTATCTGATAATTTTCCAATTAAATCTTGACTTCCTTTGGCTGATATGCTCTTTTTCAGGTGTCCCTGAAGATCTATGCTAAGATTAGGAGGATGCACTATAGCCTATGCGAGGTGATAGTTGCCAAGGATCGGGAGAATGCTCAGTAGGGTGCACTGATTAAGGACCTGACCCAGAGGCTGGAGCAAGTTGGAGTAGCATCTGTGGACTCCCCGGTGCTTCATGAGGATTGTTCAGAGTATGGTTTAGATGAAGGCTTTTAACCTATAGGGATTTATTCCTGCATTTCCTGCAAACACAAACACATGGATATTTTCTTTTTTTTTTTTCTTTTTCCGTTCATTATTTTATTTCAACATCTCTATGAAAACTAATTTTTGGCACAAAACAAAATCTTTCTTCCTCTTTTTTTTTTTTTTTTTTTTTTTTTTTTTGTTTGCTTGTAATGCTTAGGCACAATCAATTCCATAACTTAAGTCATAGTTAGAAAAATCAGGATTACACGAGAATCTAAATACTTCCTCATTCTATTACCAAGTGAATTACATGAAAAGGGGGACCACTTTCCTACCACAGATGGGATAGGTGAATAACAAGGTGGGGAGACAATTCTTGAGGTGGGTGAAAGTTCACTAACTCTTCTGGGTCCGTCTCCTCGAGCCTGTATTGTCGGCTGATGTACATAGGTAAATAAAAGGTCGTGTGTGTCAATCCCATCAATTTGACATAGTTGTGGCTAGGGGTCTTCATCAAAAAATCTTCTTGTGGCTTCCTTGGGCACCTCCATGCGATATCCTACACAGTCCTTTCCTACAAGTACTTCTTTCAATCGGTGATAAGGTCTAATTCTGGAACCTCTCTCTTATCCCCGGTAACAAAAAGCTCCGAGTGGGTTTCCCCTTAATGGTATGGTGAGCTTCAGTTTCTTGAGGAGCCAAATTTTAAAAATAGCAGGACTTCCTTGATAATGATCTAGTCAGAATTTATGGCCATAGCTCATGTCATCAAATCCCTTGAATGTTTCTGCAAGAACCATAGGGGCGATGTTACCTCTCTTCTTCAACTATTTTACTACCTCAATCAGAACAGATGGTGCACCATTCCTAGGAGTGTGAAGAATATAAGAAGCTATCATGCAAAGTAAATAAGCATCCAGGGATTGTTGTTGATGGATTCCTCCCATTGGTAGATATTGGATGAAGATCTGAACCACCTTCAGAATATCGATCTTCCCATACCTGACAAACTGCTTTACTTCTTCTTCTTTCCATTCAAAGAAGTCCTGAATTTCCTCTAGGCAATCTTTCTTCAAAAAGGGTTGGAACAAACAGCCGTTGGGTGGAGATAGCATACAAACCCAAAACTCTTCAAGAGTTGGGTAAATCTCTGGTAATCCAAACCAAAATATATGCAGGTTGGCATCCCAATGTTGAGGTACCTGTCGGAGTAATTGGTGATGTAGCTTCACACATCCAACTTGCCCAAGAAATGACACATTCATAGATTCCAGCAATCCTGTTGCCCTTATATTTATATCCAAGGTCCATTTCCTCAACGTCTTATCCAACGAGCCCATGAATTTTTTTGAAACCAATACAAACAACGAGATATGATGATTTATCAAAGCATTACTCATTGGATAATGATTCAAACAAACCTTTACCACTGTTGCATTAAGTTGTTCTTTTTTTTTTTTCTTTTGACTTTGACTGATCAAGGGTGGAGAATAAATTGACCTTGATAAACTGATTCTGGGTGGTGATTTTCTTTTAGGGGATAGAATCCTGGATAAGAATGGACGGACCATAGGTGAATGATAGATACCTAATGGTCTTTCATGCCAAATGGCGAATCTTGGGGGATAGAATCCTGAGTAAGAAGCGATGGACCAATGGGTAGATGAAAGACACCTAATGGCCTTTCATGCCAAATGGCGGTTCTTGGGGGACACAAACTATGATGATTTTTTAAGATACCTTGATTATTAATTAAAGAACCCATTTATTGCCTTTAGATGGTTGAGACCGCACTTGCACATGTTAATTTGCTTATGTCCCTTGAATGGAATCAGGTCTGACGTAGTTTTGGCTATTCACCCTTTCAGGCATAATATTTCTTTAGTTGATCCATGTTAACCAATCCAGGTATTTCTTCGTTATTGTGGTCTATGAGTTTCACAGCTTTGCCTGGTAGAATTTCTTTAACAGTGAATGGACCGCTCCAGTTGGCCCTGAATTTTCCTCTTAGGTCATGAATTGGAGCTCTTTGTTCTTGGAGAACAAGTTCACCCACCTCTATGTGGTGGGGCTTCACATTTTTGTTAAAGGCCCTGACCATTTTCAGTCGATACTTCTTCAGATTATCTATGGCCTTCATGCGCCTTTCATCAAGAAAATTGAGTTCGTCATGTCTAGCCTTCACCCACTCTCCTTCAAGTAGTTGAATATCAAGAAGCACCCTTAGGGATGGTACTAGGATTTCTATAGGTAGAATAACCTCAACCCCATATACCAAAGAGAAAGGGGTTGCCCCTGTTGAGGATCGTATAGAAGTCCGGTATGCCCATAAGGCAAGGGGTAACTTATCAGCCCAATCCTTGTGTGTTTCCGCCATTTTTTGTAGAATGACCTTGATATTCTTGTTAGTTGCTTCTATTGCCCCATTGGTCTGTGACCTATAAGTGGTACAGCGATGCCTTCTGATACCAAATCTTATGTAAATTTTATCGGTCTTGCCCCAAAAGTGAGATCTTTGATCAGATATCAATTCTTGAGGTACTCCATATCGAGAAATGATATTTTTCTGGATAAACTTGACCACATTAGCAGATGTGAGGACTGCATAGGACTGAGCTTCTATCCACTTGGTGAAATAATCAATGGCTACCAAGATGAACTCGTGGCCGTTAGATGCTTTGGGGTTGACATTTCCAATGATATCAATGCCCTAAGTGGAGAATGGCCAAGCAGAACTGAGCGAATGGAACTCTGTTGGCAGGATATGTATGATGTTATCAAATATTTGACACTTGTGGCCTTTCTTGACAAAGTCCATGCAATCTGCTTCCATTGTGTTCCAGTAATATCCCAGCCTGAGGATCTTCTTAGATAATAACTTGGAATTCATGTGGGGTCCACAAAGACTTTGATGAATTTCTTCCATGATGATTGTAGCTTGTTCCCCATCTACACACAACAATTGTATTCCATCATAGGACCATTTGTATAACAGATCCTCTTGGAGAATAAACTGGGTGGAATATCTTCTCAGAAAATTCTTCTCTCTGTCAGTTGCTTCAATTGGATACTTTCTTTCCCTAATGAAATCCACTATGTGAGCGAACCAAGACTGACCACCTACAGTAAGAAAGTTCACCGATTTCTGATAAATGGGCCTACTTCTTTATTCTACCAAGAATGGTCAAACTCTAGCTATAGGGTTGCACTCTACCATAGAAGCCAAGGTTGCAAGGGCATCAGAAAACCGGTTATTATCTCTCTGAAAGTATTCAAATGAAATCTTCTCAAAGTTTTCAATCACCTTTTCCAGATGCTCTTGATATGGCTTCAGGTTCTCATCTCTAGTTTTCCACTTTCTCTGTGTCTGACAAATGACAATGGATGAATCATCTTATACCTTGATCCTTTTCACTCCAATGGTTAAACCAATTTTGAGCCCCAAAGCACAAGATTCATACTCAGCAATGTTGTTGGTACATGGGAAGTTGAGGCAGAATGATGAAGGTAAATAAAGACCGTCAGGAGTGACAAGCAATATTCCCACACCACATCCCTTCTGATTGGCTGCTCCATCAAAGAATAACTTCCTTTCATTAACTGTGTCTTCTTCCTCTACCATGGAAATTCCTTTATCAAAAAAGGCATCATCCAAGGATCTTCCATCTTCTGTGGGGTGAGCAGCCAAATGATCAGCCATGGCCTGCCCCTTCATAGAATTTTGAGTAACATAGGTGATGTCAAATTCTGATAGCAAAAGCAACCAATAGGCCATCCTTCCTGTTAAGGCCAATTTCTTAAAGTGATATATAGTAGGATCCATCTTTGAGATCAAATGCACTGGATAGGAAACTAAGTGGTGTCGTAACCTTTTAGTTGCCCAAATCAACGTAGCACAAGTTCTTTGCAAAGATGTGTATCAGGTCTCATATTCCAGGAACTTCTTACTGAGGTAATATATGGCATGGTCTGCCCCCTTTCCATTTCTTTCTGTGCTAGCAAAGAGTCCATGGAATATTCTCCCACAGACAAATACAACAGAAGTGATTCTCCTTCCGCTGGCGGTGTCAATACCAGTGGGTTCATAAGGTACTCCTTGATCTTGTCAAAGGCTTGTTGGCATTGGTCATTCCATTCTATGGGCTGATCCTTCTTTAGTAGTTTGAAAATTGGTTCACAGATTTTAGTCAACTGAGCTATAAATCAGCTAATATATTGGATGTGACTCGAAAATCCTCATATTTGCTTCTTAGTCTGAGGCATGGGCATTTCCTGAATGACCTTGATCTTGATAGGATCAATCTCAATGCCTCTTTCACCCACCAAGAATCCTAACAACTTTCCCGCCATTGCCCCGAATACACACTTCTGAGCGTTCAACTTCAGCTGATACTTCTTGAATCTTTCAAAGAATCACCTTAGTGCGGGAATATGCCCTTGTCAATCTTTAGACTTTACTATCATGTCATCCACATAGACTTCCACATCTTTGTTCATTCTATCATGCAATATGGCTGTAGCTACCCTTTGATAGGTTGCCCCAGTGTTCTTCAGTCCAAATGGCATCACCTTGTAACAATAGGTTCCCCATGGAGTGGTGAAGGCTATTTTCTCACGATCTTCTGGGTGCATGCTTATTTGGTTATATCCCAAGAATCCATCCATGAATGATAATAAAGCATGCCCTGCCATATTATCCACCAATACATCAATGTGAGGTAATGGGAAGTCATCTTTTGAGCTTACTTTGTCAAGATCTCGAAGTCTACACACATTCGTACCTTTCCATCCTTCTTCGGTACTGGTACAATATTGGCCAACCATTGGGGGCACTTTACCACTTGTAGGAACCCCACATTCCATTGCTTCACAACTTCTTCTCTGATCTTCTCACTCCATTCTGGCTACATTCTTCAAAGCTTCTATTTTACCAGCTTTGCCCCAGGGTAAGTCGGCAATCGATACTGCACAATGTTGGGGTCGATACCAAGCATATCCTCGTAAGACCAAGCAAAGACCTTGATGAATTCCTTTAGAACATTACTCATCCATTCTGCTTCTTTGTCATCATGGGTAGTGCCAATTTTTACCTCTCGAAGGCATTGGTCAGTTCCTAGATTAATAACCCGAGTATCCTGATGGATGGGTTGGGCTTTCTTTGGTTTGCATTATTTTATTAATTGTTAATATTTATTAAGATCATCATCGAAAAAATGAAGCAAGTCATACTCGGAATCAAAAATTTCATTCGTGGAAGAAGGAGTAATAGACTCTTCATACAAGGACTCTGGACTCTTCTCAAAAGGGGAGATTGACATAGAACCACAAACAATAGATTCGACTACAAACTCGATAATTGGCTTAATGCTTTCACCAGGGGTAATCAGGCTGGTTGACTCAAAAGCATGAGAAAACTTAAAGTTTTCCCCAATGCTTGTCCAATTCAGAAGTGGTTCAGTGGCTTGATGGATGAGGAGATGTGGCAAAGGGCCTTTTTTGCCTTCTGAGAAAGTTGCTGCTATTTCTTTAGTGGTGTAATGGTTCCTCTGGACAGGTGCCCGCTTCTCATGAATACCAGCTGATCAATCTCGTGCTTTCAGAAGCTAAACTTTTTGAGGGGAGAAGATCGATAGAGACTGTTCAATCCTTTTTCTATAAAGTCTATCTTTTCGAGCTTGTTGAGGGATGCCATCCTGGTGCCTCGGTCACATCTTTGACCACCTTCACTAGCCTTTCCATTACAATTGGTTTGGGAAAAGTACATACAAACCATCATCCTCTGTGCTCTCCTCTGTTTTTCATACACACTTCTTCCTCTAAAAGGATGGGGCTTGAGCTCATACAACTCTCGGGCTCTTGGCTCTTGTAGGAGAGAGCAAATGAAACCTTTCAAATCAATGGGAAGAGGCAAACTCTAGGTGAGCCTTATCTTCTTCTCCCATTCTCTCTTCATAAGAACTCGAGGACTAGGTGCCTCCTTTGATTGGATCAATGTTATAGGATCATTAGAGGAAGACCTAATCTCAATCAGTGCAATTTCTGCTATCCTAGTGATGCAACTGTCTTGGTCACCTTCTTTGACTAGTATTTTCTGTTGTTCCAATTCATAAGTTACCCAATCGAACTTGTCTTGGAAGAAAATTTTAAGTTCTGGTTGCATATTGGCAGCAGTTTCATCAAAACATAGCTCCACATTTCCACAAAAGGGAAAATCCTCTCCTTCTTTCACAAAGTACCTCAGCACTTTCTGCCCTTTGATAGTTGGAGGAGTGTACCTGAGACCATTCTTTTCTTTTTTTATCACCAAACTAGGCTACTTTGGAACTCCTTGGTGATATTTCCCCAGTCCCATACCAGGAAAATACTATATGTTCTTCATCATCTGATTCATACCGCGTCGAAACACCCAGTCCTAATCCCAATCACGCCCTTCACCTCCCGCTTCCCCTACACAGAACCGGGGTAGACCCTGGAATACACCTCTGGCTTCGCCTGTACTTACAGCCCAAGATGTGGCATCCATCATGAATAACATGATGCGGGAAGTGGAAGAAAGGCCGAACCAGTTTATGATCGGGATCGATAATAGAATCCATGCAAAAATAGAAGCCCATAATGTACCGCCTGCATCTCCTACTCCACTGACACCTGTTCCAATACCTATTAGATTGGCTGCCCTTCAAACATCTGGTGGTGCACAAGTGCATGGGCATGTGCAGGACTTGATGCCAAAACTACTCAAGCCTATGTAGAGGGCTAGACAAACTTGACAAAAATGATGGAGAAGTTTCAATGGCTTAGGTCCCCATGCTTCTCTAAGGTGGGGCATAATATGGGCAAGACCCATTGTATCCATCAAGATGGATTGGTGAAATGGAGAAGGTTTTTAGACTGATGGACTGCACTGATGAGCAGAAAATTGTGTGCAGGCTATCAGTTACAGAATAAAGCAGATGATTGGTGGAGTGCCTCCGAGCCTATTCTGAGGGCTAGTAACTCAAACCCTACTTGGGCAGACTTCAAAGGGGCCTTCTTTGAAAACTATTTTCTAGAAAGCTTCTGGGATAGGAGGAAGAGTGAGTTCTCTCAGTTGGTTCAAGGTTCTCAATCTATGCTTGAGTATCAGCAATGCTACGAGGAGCTATTCCATTTTTCTATTGAGCATCTTAGAGGTGATGCAGCTAAAGTGAAGAAGCTTGAGAAAGTGTTGAGGCCAGGTATTGGGTCAACCATTGTGGGGTTGAAACTGCAAACCTATGCTAAGGTGGTCCAGGTGGCCAAGTCTATTGAAGATCAACATCGGGAGAACTACACTGCTCAGCAAGGAACGGAAAGAGGCTAATGGGATCTATTGATTCTAGGGGAGGCAGCAAACCTTTCTGAGTGCCTTATGTTAACCTAACTCCAATGTAATTTAGGAGGCCTGATACTAGTCAGACTTCCCAGCTCTCCTGGTTTAGTGCTATATCTCAGTCTTCAAGATCAAGCTTGAGATGCTTTCATTGTGATCAGTCGGGCCACATGGCAAGGACATGCCCCCACTAAAGGCCAGCTACACTATGCCACCTAGGCCCCAACAGACATATTTAGCCCCTAGACCAGCACAGCCCCTACAAGGCCAGAGACCATAGGGCAGAGTGATTGCTATGACTATAGAAGATGCTGAGGTTGCACCCAATGTAGTGATAAGTACATTATTAATATCATTATAGCCTGCATATGTATTATTTGACTTAGGGGCCTCGCATTCATTCGTGTCACTAGCATTTGTGAAGAAGATGAGAATTCCACCTAAGGGACTGACTCAACTGAAAGTGTAGTGGATTTGAACTATGTTTATGAGCCTTGCCTAGTGACCATAGGTGATCATGAGTTGAATGCTCACTTGATCGAGTTGGATATGACCGACTTCAACATGATTTTAGGAATGGACTGGTTGTCCTCATATAGAGTCAGTGTTCTATGTGCAGAGAAGGCTATCATTTTCAGACCTCGTGATGATGATGAGTTTGTGTTCCAAGGAAATAATCCCAAGAAACCTAAGAAAGTTATCATATCGACACTCCAGATGAAGAAGCTATTGGATAAGGGATGTCAAGGCTACTTAGCATCTATGATGGATACTGAGGTAGAGATTAGGCCATTGACTGAGCTAGATGTGTTGAGGGAATTTCCTGATGTATTTCTCGATGACTTGACAAGCTTGCCACCAGACCGAGAGACAGAGTTTGCTATAGACCTACTCCTCGGTTAGGCACCAGTGTCAAAGGCCCCTTACTACATGGCCCCCACTGAGTTGAAGGAATTTTAAGTGTAACTTCAAGATCTTTGAAGAAGGGATTTATTAGACCTAGTGTGTCTCCATGGGGAGCACCGGTTATGTTCATCAAGAAGAAAGACCAAAGTATGAGATTGTGCATTGATTACCGGGAGCTTAATAAGCTAACCATCAAGAACTGGTATCCTTTGCCAAGGATAGATGATTTATTTAATCAGTTGTAGGGTGCCAAGGTGTTCTCTAAGATCGATCTTAGATCTGGCTACTACTAGCTCAGGATCATGGATAGTGATGTCAGTAAGACAGCCTTCAGATCAAGGTATGGATATTATGAGTTCTTGATAATGTCATTTGGGTTGACCAATGCACCGGCTGCATTTATGGATTTGAACCGGGTATTCCAGGATGTCTTAAACAAGTTTGTGATAGTGTTCATTAATGACATTTTGGTCTACTCCAAGAGTACAGAGGAATATACTGTTCACCTGAAGTTAGTACTGTAATGGCTAAGAGAGAAGCAACTCTAAGCCAAATTCAGCAAGTGCGAGTTGTGGTTGTCACAGGTGGCATTCTTAGGCCACATTATTTCAGCCAAGGGTATAGAGGTTGACCCAGGCAAGGTGAAGGTAGTTCTAGAATGGGAGACTCCCAAGAGTGTGGCACACATATGTAGTTTTTTTGGGATTGGCTAGATACTATAGGAGCTTTATCAAGAACTTCTCCCGCATTACTACTCCGATGACCTGACTCACACGGAAGGGTGTAAAATTTGAGTGGTCTGATGCTTGTGAGTAGAGCTTCAAGGAGCTAAGGAAAAAGTTTGTATTAACTCCAGTTTTGACTACCCCGACCGGTACAGGTGGTATGGTTGTTTATAGTGATGCCTCCAAACTGGGATTGGGTTGTCTATTGATGCAGCACGGGAAAGTAATTGCTTATGCATCCTGTCAGTTGAAGGATTATGAGAAGAACTACCCCACCCATGATTTGGAATTGGCAGCTGTGATTTTTGCATTGAAAATCTATAGACACTACCTGTATAGTGAGAAGAGTGAGATCTTTAGTGACCATAAGAGCCTTAAATACTTCTTCACCCAAAAGGAGCTCAACATAAGGCAAAGGCATTGGTTAGAGCTGATGAAGGATTTTGATTGTACTATCCACTATCACCCAGGAAAGGCCAATGTGGTAGCTGATTCACTTAGTCAGAAATTCCAGTCACTGACTCTTGCATCACTGACCACCAATAAGTATCTCCTAGAGGAGGCCAGGAAACTAGACTTGGAACTATTACTAGAGGGTGTCACCTTGTCACTATCGGCATTGGTGATACAACCTAGTCTGGTGGATAGGATCACTGTAGCTCAGGTTACTAATATAGAGTTGTAGAAGCTAATAGTAGAATGCCAGGAAGGAACCTAAAAGGACCCAGATTTCTCGGTGACTGAAAGCCGGGTTCTTAAGTTCAAAGGGAGGTTGTGTGTGCCCAATGATGGTGATTTGAGAGACACAACTTTGAGAGAGGCATATAGCTCTCCGTACTCCATCCACCCCAGTAGCACTAAAATGTACAAGGACTTCAAAGGGTCATATTGGTGGAGAGGAATGAAGAATGACGCATGTGTCTGAATGCCTCACATGCCAGCAAGTCAAGGCTGAGAGACAAAGGCCTCATGGGTTATTACAACCCCTGCCTATTCTAAAGTGGAAATGGGAGAATATTACCATGGACTTCATCATGAGCCTACCTCGTACACAGAAGGGTATGGATGCCATTTTGGTAGTTGTGGATCGCTTGACCAAGGCAGATCACTTTATTCCAATCAAGATTACATTTTCCATGGACAAGCTGGCAAAGTTGTATGTCGATAACATCATTAGATTGCATGGTGTACTAGTTAGTATCATTTCTGATCGAGATCCCAGATTCACTTTCAAGTTCTGGACATGTGTGCAGAAGGCTATGGGCACACAATTGGCTTTCAGCACTGCCTTTCACCCTGAGACAAATGGTCAATCGTAGAGGACTATTCAGACATTGGAGGACCTACTCTGAGCATGTGCCTTGGATATGAGTTATAGTTGGGATGAGCACATTTTCCTTATTGAGTTCTCCTATAACAATAGTTATCAAGCCACCATCAAAATGTCCCCATTTGAGGCACAATATGGCAGGAAGTGCCAGACTACACTCTATTGGGATGAGGTTGGTGAGTGGCATATTTTGGGTCTGGACTTGATACAAGCTACTAGCAAGAAAGTGAAGGTGATCAGAGAAAGGATCAAGGTAGCTCAGTTCAGGTCTTCTTATGGATCTCCCCAGTTAAAGGAGTGATGTGCTTTGGCAAGAAGGGGAAGCTCAGTCCAAGGTTTATGGGAACATATGATGTACTAGAGAGGATCAGATTGGTGGCTTACCGGATAGCTTTACTGCCAGAGTTGGAAGGTACACATAATGTCTTCCATGTATCTATGTTGAGGAAGTACATTCCTAACCCCACTCATGTCTTGACTTACATACCCCGTGAGTTGGACGAGGATTTTGCCTACGTGGAGTTTCCAGAGAAGAGTATTAACTAGAAGGAGCATGTTCTTCGCAACCGCACTGTTTCCTTCATCAAGGTGAAATGGATGAATCACCCCGAACAGGAGGCATCCTGGGAGTGAGAAGATGAAATGATGAAGCAGTATCTTGGGTTGTTTGATTTGCCAGGTATGTTTAATTCGAGGATGAAATTCTTATAAGGTGGGGGGGATGCTACACCTGTGCCCTAATCTGGTCTAATTTGAAACTATTGTGATAGGCCTTGGATCGAAGATCGAAAGTATGACATCCCATTGGTCTATGGCCTATAAGTGGTAGAGCAATGCCTTCTATTACCAAACTTTGTATAAATCTTATTAGTCTTACCCCAGAAATGGGATCCCTGATCTGATATCAACTCTTGAGGTGCTCTATATTAGCAAATGATGTTTTCTTAGATGAATTTTGCTACCTTAGCTGATGTGAGTACTACATAGGATTAAGCTTCTAACAACTTGGTGAAATACTCAATGGCTACCAAGATGAATTCATAACCATTGGATGCTTTGGGTTGACCTTCCCAATGATGTTAATGCTCCAAGTGGAGAAAGGCCAAGGAGAACTGAGCAAATACAACTCTGTTGGTGGGATATGTATGATATTGGCAAATATCTGACATTTGTGGCATTTCTTGACAAAGTCCACGAAATCTGCTTCCATTATGTTCCAATAGTATCCCAGCCTGAGGATCTTCTTAGCTAGCATCTTGGCATTCATATGGGATCCACAGAGGCCTGAATGAATTTTCTCCATGATGGTTGTAGCTTGTTCTGCATCCACACACAACAACTATATTCCATTATAGGACCTCTTATACAACAAGTCTTCCTGAAGGATAAACTGGGTGGCATATCTTCTCATAAATTTCTTTTCTTTATTTGTAGCTTCAACTGGATACTTTCTTTCTCTAATGAAATCCACTATAAGAGTAAACCAAGACCGACCATCCATGGTGAGGGAGTTAACCAAATTCTGATAAATAGGCCTGCTTCTTTGTTCTACCAAGAATGATCAGACCCTAGCCATAGGGTTGCATTCTACCATGGATGCCAAGGTTGCAAGGGCATCAGTAAACCTATTGTTATCTTCTGGAAGTATTCAAACGAGATCTTCTCAAAGTGTTCAATCACTTCTTCCAGATGTTCTTGGTACGGCTTCAGCTTTTTATCTCTGATCTTTCACTTTCCTTGCGTCTGACAAATGACAATGGATGATCTCCATACACCCTGATCCTTTTCACTCTAATAGTCAGAGCCATTTCTAGTCCCAATGCATAAGCTTCATATTCAGTAATATTTTTGGTACAGGGGAAGTTAAGGCAGAAAAATGAAGGCAAGTAAAGGCCATCAAGAGTGACAAGCAATATTCCTGCACCATACCCCTTTTGATTAGCTGCTCCATCAAAGTACAACTGCCATTCATTAGCTATGTCTTCTTCTTCTATTATTGTGATTCCTTTATAAGGAAAGGCATCATCTAGGGCTCTTCCATCTTCTGTGGGGTGGGTAGCCAAATGATCAGCTATAGCTTGCCCCTTGATAGATTTCAGAGTAACATAGGTGATGTCAAACTTTGATAGCAAAAGTAACCACCGGGCCATCCTTCCTGTTAGAGCTGGTTTCTTTTAGAGGTATTTGATTGGATCCATTCTTGAGATCAAATGCACTGGATACACTACCATGTAGTGCCGCAGCCTTTTTATTACCTAAATCAGTGCAACATAAGTTTTTTTCAAAGATGTGTACTGTGTCTCGTACTCCAAGAACTTCTTGCTGAGGTAGTATATGGCATGCTTGCCCCCTTCTCTGTCTCCTTTTGTGCTAGCAAAGAGCCCATGGAATGTTCTCACTTATAAGTACAAAAGAAGTGATTCTCCTTCCACTGGCAGTGTTCAATACTGGTGGGTTTGTGAGGTATCCTTTGATCTTATCAAAAGCTTGTTGATTAGTCATTCCATTCCGTGGGCTGATCCTTCTTCAGCAACTTGAAAATTGGTTCATAGATCGTAGTCAGTTGTGCTATGAACCTGTTGATTTACTAGATGTGACCCAAAAATCCTCTTATCTGCTTTTTAGTTCGAGGTGTGGGCATCTCCTGAATTGCCTTGATCTTGATAGGGTCGACTTCAATGCCTCTTTCACTCACCAAGAACCTTAACAATTTTCCTACTGCTGTCCCAAATGCACACTTTTGAGGGTTCAACTTTAGCTAATACTTCTTGATCCTTTCAAAGAATTGCCTCAATGCAGGAATATGCACCTGTCGATCTTTTGACTTTACTATCATGTCATCCATATAGACTTCCACATCTTTGTTCATCATGTCATGTAATATGGTTGTAGCTTCTCTCTGATAAGTTTTCCCAGTGTTCTTTAGCCCAAAAGGCATCACTTTGTAGCAATAGGTTCCCTATGGATTGGTGAAGGCTATCTTCTCACGATCCTCTGGGTGCATGCTCACTTGGTTTTATCCCAAGAATCAATCCATAAATGACAACAAAGCATGCTCTGCTATGTTATCAACTAATATATCAATGTGAGGTAATAGGAAGTCATCCTTAGGGCTTACCTTGTTAAGATCTCAGAAGTCTATGCACATTCGTACCTTGCCATCTTTCTCTAGTACTAGTACTATGTTAGCCAACCATTGGGGGTACTTTACCACCTGTAGAAACCCTGCATTCTACTGTTTCACAACTGCTTCTCTGACCTTTTCACTCCATTCTAGCAGGATCCTTCTGAGCTTCTGTTTGACCGGCTTTGCCCCAGGATAGGTTGGCAAGCAGTGTTGCACAATGTTGGGGTCTATACTAGGCATATCCTCATAAGACCAAGCAAAGACTTCGGAAAACTCTTTCAGAAGACCAATCATTTGTTCAGCTTCTTTATTGTCTAGGGTGGTACCAATTTTTAGCTCCCAAAGGCATTAGTCGGTTCCTAGATTAATAACCTGGGAATCCTCATGGATGGGTTAGGCCTTCTTTGGTTTGCATTTTTATATTAACTCTTGATATTAATCAAGATCATCATCAGAAAAAGGAGGCAAGTCATTCTCGAAATCAAAAATTTCATTCATGAAAGAAGGAGTAATAGACTCGACATACATGGACTCTGGACTTTCCTCGAGAGGGAAAGCTGACTCATAATCATAAATAGGAGACTCAACAACTGACTTGACTACAAACTCGATGATGGATTTGATACTTTCATCAGTGGTACCCAGTTTGATTAACTCAACAACATGAGATTCAGGAGTGGTTCGATGGCTCGATGGATGAGGAGATGTGGCAAAGTCCCTCCTTCTCCTTCCGAGAAAGTTGCTGGTATTTCTTTAATGGTGCAATGGTTCTCTTGAATAGTTGCCTACTCATCTCCTTCCATATGAATCGTGAGTGCTGACTGGATTACATCGATAGGGTTAATCATCGGGTCATCTTTGCCAATTGCATACACTAAGTATCCTCCCAAATTCGTGGGTGAATAGTACCCTAATTCATTATCATCATCATTGTACCAAGGCCCCTGGTAGTCATCCCAGTCCTGGTACTCATCATCATCTTGAGAATTAGAGTCATCTTCATCATTCTCATCTTCTCTCTCGTCCTCATCGTAGTCATCATCATCTTCTTCTTCACTGATTTCCCCCTCACTTGGCTCTTCATCAAATTCCTCTTGACTATCAAATTTTTCTACATCCAAATGCTCATAGTATTCAGAGTGTATGAACCAAAATATTTTCATAGGGTTAGACTTGACATCACTGGCTCGAAGTTGGATCGGACCTAATTCATCATCCTCTGTGTCACTCCCTATGTGGATTAGGGAGGTGTACTCTTTAACTTGCTCCCTTATGTCCAATGCTACTACTGCTCTGAGAAGATCATTAGTAATCTCTTCAATCATCTTGGGATTATCTTCTAAAAATATAGTGGGATGAATTAGAGAAGTAGGATCATTATCTTGGTGTTCCCCTAAGACATTTACTGAACCCATTGATGAAGTCATCTTTGCTGAATCTGGTAAGATGAGCATGTCTTCCAAACTATATCCGCCAATCTATCCTTCCTTTGGATTATCCACTAATCCTTGGGAATGGGTTTGATATGAAGGTGATGAGGGATATGAAGTAGGATGGTATGAAGGTGATGTGATGTGAGAGGTAGGATAAGAAGATTGGGGTGATAAGATAAGGAAATTCCTTCTCTTTGATAATATGGTGAAGGTTGATGATATAGTGGAGGTTGGTAATATGATGGAGGTTGGTAATATGGTGAAGGTTGGAGGTATGGTATGGTGAATCCCCTTGTTGATGATGAAGGAGGGATAGCGGATACCTGATCTTCTGGCTCCTCTTCCAAGGATTCTTCTCTTTTAGGAGTCTTTATGGCCTTAACTTATGGCTCTCCTGTAAGCGCAGACATTCATGTGATTCTTCCAAGCTCTAGGTATGATCAACTGAGTGGGATCACTCTCTGTGGCTTCTTCATCTAGATTGTTTACATGGTCGGGGAGTGGATTGGTGTTGACATTGGGAGGTTGCTTAACCTTGACTTCAATGGTCCCATTGTCTACCAAATCCTGGATTGCATGTAGAAAACCTATGCATCTTTCAGTGTTATGCCCATTCTGAGTGTGGTAACTATAATATTCATGATCTCTATACCAAGTTGGAGGAGGGTTACTAATTACTCTTGAAGCCACTGTCCCTAGCAATCCTTGTTTCTTTAGCTTCTCATACACTACTATCACGGGCATTCCCAAATCAGAAAACTGTCTTCTTAGGCGAGGAGCCTTCTGGGAGGGTGAATCTGTTTGTATCACAAATGGTGATAGGTGAGACTGACTATTGGACCGCACCTACCACGTTAGTTTTAGGACCCTTTTCCTATCCTTCTTTTGTGTTCTTCCTACATCTTAGGAGGATCCTTGATATTGAACTTTCCTTAGGATTTTGTTTTCCACACATGTACCAGTGGCTATCAAGGCATTAAAAGTTTGTAGATGTTGATAGTACAACACATCATAATAAGGCTTTGACAAGTTTTTAATCAACATTTCTACTTGCTCTGCTTCTAAAGGTCGATTTGCCATCTTGGCGGCCTTATCCCTAAACCTCATTAAGAAGGCAGTGAATCTTTCTCTAGGTTGTTGTCTCAACATCTCAACCTCTCGACACTTCACATCCACTTCAGTTTTGTACGAGTACTGCTTGGTGAAGGCTTTCACCACTGTTGTCAAATTTTGAGTTTGAGAAGACTCCAACTGGGTGAGCCACCTTAGTGCTGGTCCTAATAGGGTTAACATGAAGGCTTGCCCCATCTGGTTGTTTGCAAATTGCTATGACTTGGCGATGCGAAGGAAGACTTTGAGATGATCCTTAGGGTCCCTTGATCCGTCGAATTTGTCAGTCTGCCATTTGAATTTTTTGGGAATCCTTGCCCCATAAAAGAAACTCATTTCATCACAAGCCACTATTTGACTTTCCGAGCCTTTTCCCACCCAAATCATATTCTCCAACTTCTCTAATTGCTCTTTGACTTTCCTTTCTTTTTTCATTTTTGGAGGCTCCATTTGGACATGTGATGCAAACTCTTCTTCCTCATCTTCAATCACTACCCTAGGAGGAAGGACCTTGGAATAGGCCCCTCGTTGACCATTTTGATGGGTAGGTGCAGCTCCTCTCTGACCAATTGGCCTGACTTGCTTGGTTCTCCTAAGTCAACTAGAGAAGAATTCCCACGATGACCCATAGGTCCATTTTGATCCAACTCTCCTGTAGCGTGTGCTAGTTCAGCCCTGGGAGGGTTTCAGAGTGCATGTAGTACCTGAGCTATTCCTTTCTTGACCTCGGCCATTTCTATTTGCAACGTCTCTACGGGGTGGACCCAGGCTTGCTCGAGTGATTCAAGGTAGTGGGGATCCATGTGAATTGGGTTATAATCACTTGGAGGTAGACAATCTCAGAGAGACGATGGACGTGACACTAGACTTAATCGAGTCAACCTGTTACCCTGACGTGTCCAAATGGACCACGAAGAATACTTGAGTTGTGGAATTGTTCCTGAACCAAAAGTGGATTATTTTAGGATTCTTGTATTTCCAACCCCTTATTCACTCATTCACTAGATTAACATATGATCCATCCAAAGCTAGTCTGCTTGATGATAAGGAGTGGATAGGGGTTGATGCCCCTAGTCCACTCAATGCCATAAGCAGGAGATTCATACAAATGGCTTGACTAGAATACTCCTATTAATACATTCTTTGCCAATAAAGTCATGCTTTCCTTGATCTTATCCCACTAGGTGACCTTCCTCCTAGTTTCCTCGGGTCTTTTAGATAATTCAGCATTCATAGAATTTTGACAAAAATCAGCCCAGGTTGCATATGCCAAATCATCCATATTTCATTTCTTAGGAGGAAGGACACCTTTTATCTGAAACCCACTTAGGAGAGCATTTCTTTATGACTAGAATATATTATAGGAAGATTCCTTTTCAAGACCGTAAATAGATCAGCTTGTGGCATTCCTAGCATTCTCCATCCATTTCCTACATGATGCGAGTATGCAGTTAATGCAATAGGACCAGAAAAGCTTCCTTGATAGGATCTATATACACAAGGTACGTGATCCTTTTAATATACCCATAGGTATGAGATCAAAGGGGTGACTTCCTTACCTATTACTCGTGATTAGAGACAAGGTTAAGCAGCTAGCCACAGGGTGGTGGAACCGTCAGTGATTGTGTGCAAAAGTGTAATACGGGAATATCATTATCCGATATCAGAATGTCATAAAGTGCACAGACCTCCCCGAGGGTGCTAGCACAACTACGAACATCCTCGCCATTTAATAATACCCCACACCCTTGTATAGGAAGCAGCTACTATTTGCTCTCAGATTGCTCTCCATGACATACACTGACCTCCCCAAGGGTGTGGGCATGATAGGGAGTCCCTCGCCAAATGATTTCACTTTGAGCATGATGCATGATGCGGTTAGCGAGTACAAATACAAACATGGGGTTAGCCTAAACATGTTTTCAAATAAATGTGGTGGAAAATGTTCTTACATTTAGAGGTAGCATCTAATGTCAGAAGCTTGACATTCATCCCCAGTGGAGTCATCACTGTGAGGGTAGCGGCTGAAAAAAATGTATGTTGCGTTCTGTCCTTTGTGGGGAGGAAAAGGCTTGCATTGATTCCGCCCTCTCTCCTCTCTTTCTCTTTCATGAGAGAGGGGTGTTGGAACTCTATCAGGGGTGCAGAACTTTGGCATGGGTGCTGGAACTCTAACATGGGTGGGGTTTGGGCACTCAGAGTAAGGCATGGGTGCTCGTATGGGTGGGGTTTGGGCACCCAGGGTAAGGCATGGGTGCTTGTATGGGCGGGGTTTTGGCACTCAAGGTGTGACTTCTGGGAGTGATTGCGGGAGATTCGATGGCTTGACTTTGACGTACCATATATCATTGGAATCATAATTTTGAGTACTATGTATCTGTGCAGTCACTTTGATCGAATTCCTTTGTATATGAAATGTCATAATTGGACCCTTCTTTTCTCTTGCATGAGTTTTCTGAGAATTTTGGGCGATGTAGACACCCAGTTTTTTCACCCTCCTTTGGCTATAATGAAATGTAGATCTTGGACATGACTTCTAACTTCTGATCAACAGAGATGATGGACTAAGAAAACTTGAAAACAGTCCATTACCTTAAAACCTTGGAAACCCTATGCAGGAGAGAAGAGGGTCCAATTTTGACTTTTTATATATGAAGGAATCTGGTCAAGATGACCATACAGATGGATCATGCTCATAAATTCAATTCTGAAGATATACGGCACGTCAAAATTAGATCATTGGATCTCATGTGAATGTCTCCAGAAAAATCCGTGATCGACGCACACTGGCCTGTAGGTCAACCAGCATGCATGCTGCGCATGCTAGCCAATAGGCCAGCCTTTAGGCATGCTACGAGCTAGCTGCTACCTAGCATATGCCATCCAATTCCTACTTCCCAGCCAGCCCTGCCTGCACTTGTGCTGCACGAGCTGGCCAGCAGGCCAGCCCGCACAGCCTCATGCGCACCCCTATATGACCTAACCTATGCCCCCCGTATGACCTAGCCCATGCCCCCGTATGACCTAGCTAGCACCCCCGCATGACCTGGCCCGCACCCTCCCATGACCCTACCTGTGGCCCCACTGGCTGTAGCCTATGCCCCCACATTCTACTGCCAGTGCCCCCGCTGGCTGTAGCTCACGCCTGTGCCTGCTGCCTAGTGCCCAGCCTGCCCTGCTGCTGCCCAACCTATATGACTGCTGTATAGTGCCCAACCAGCCTTGCCTGCTGCCCTGTCAGTGCCCATGTGTGTGCTACCCTGTGTGCCAGGTGCCACATACCCATGCCACTCCCCGCATATCCATGCTACTGCCCACACATCCATGCCACTGCCTACGTGCCATGTGCTGCACACCCATGACATTGCCCCGCACACTTTGTACACATTGTCTGCCCTCCTGTGCTGGCCATGCCCAGTGCACTTCGGCCCAATCTTGTGCACTGCCATCAATGGCGGGGATTTGTTTTGCCCTGGCCTGGTAGGTGAATAGATTTCCTCTTCACCCACCTGAGACCAAAAACCCACTTTTTGGCTAAGAATACTCTCTCCTAAAAAATCCCTTTTACCCATTGTATAAAAGCCCTCTTCACCCATTTTAGTCCAAAACCCCTTTTACCCATTGGATAAAGGCCCTTTTCACCCACTTTAGTCCAAAAACACTCTTTTGTCCGTTAGTTAAAAATTTTCCCTCCTCCCCATTGGCCCAGAGATCCTATAAATACCCCCTCCTTTGGGTTTTACACACCAAAAAACCCCACCTCACTCCATAGTATTGAAACCCTCTCTTCTCCTCCCCTCCCCCTCTTGATTTTCTTCAGGTCTTCGGAGCAATCTTCGTCAAGATCTGTAATCTTGGTCGGATCATTGAAGTGTTCTTCGGGACTTTGAAGATCTTCAATCCAAGTTCTTAGTCCAATCCAATTTTTGCCAAAAATAGTATGCTCTAAGCCTCCTCCTTTGAGTGTTTTTGAGCTTTATCAGAAATAGAAATCCCTCCCCCCTTGAGGTTCTTCAAGTCTACGAAGAGATCTTTGTCAAGATTCGAAGTTCTGTTCGGATCTTCAAAGTGTGCTTCAGGGCTTTTGGGATCTTCAATCCATATTTAGGTGAATCCATTTCTTTCCAAAAATAGTAGTTCCTAGCAGAAGCCCTGTCTGAGTGCCCCTAGAATCTTTCCAGAAATAGCTATTCCCAGTGGAAGCTCTGCTGAAGTGCCACCTCAGCCTAGCCCTCCCCTAGCCTATCCCCAGCAAAGCTCTGCCGAAGTGCCACCTCAACCTAGCCCTCCCCTAGCCTATCCCTAATGGAAGCTCTACTGAAGTGCCACCTCATCGTAAGCCCAAAAATAGCCTTCCCTAGCCGAAGCTCTTTTCGAATCCAAATCCGAAAGTAACCATTCCTAGCCAGAACATTGTCTGAATATCATCATAGTCAACATCTCTCAAGAAAGAAAGTTGGAGGTCAAGACTAGGGGTGTCAACTAGTTGGGCCGGTCTGATTTTGGTCGGGCTTAATCAAGCTTGAAGACTTTTATAGGCTGCACTGTGTCCACCCATTTAACTAATTGGGCTTAGTTATTGAGGGCATAGTATGCTTTATATTCGGTCAGTCAACCTCGATCTATAATCAGGCTACCTTAATCGAGCTTTAGTCCGGCCTTAACCAGGCTACGGACATGTTTAATGTTAAACAGGCTTTAACCAGTTTTTAAACCGGCCCTCTTCAAAATGTGCTCTTATATTCCAGCCCATTCATGTAAGCCCAAAAAAATGGCAATAAATCAATAAATGATATCAAATATAACCATTATTTAAAATGTGAACTTGTCTTTATTTTTTAGTTTTTACTCTTTAATTTGGGGGGTAAAATAGGTATTCTATAATCATTAAAGGGTCAGGCCAGGCCAGTGCCCAATAGGTCGGTCTCGATCGGTGTTATTCGATCAGTCTCGATCGAGCGCCCGACTATCCAAGTAGCAAAACTAAGACCAACCATTTGTAAATAGGCCGGGCTCAAGCCAGACACGTTTAATAAACGATCCGGGCTAGGCCGGTCTATAAATGGTAGGTCTCGATCGGTTTAGTCGGGTTAGGCCACGAATTGACACCCTTAGTTAAGACCATATTCCCCTGAGCCAAGAGAACACGAAAGACAGTACGAGCAGATACTAATCAGGGGCCCACCCCTCTTGACCCGAAACAGGGGTTAAGTTCAGGTACAGTTTCTCAACCAACTTGTCATCATGTAGACTTTATATAGACCTTGTTTTAGTGTATATAATAGTTTAAATTCAGCCAATGTATATATGTGTGATAACTTAGCCATGCATATTGAATAGTAATAACTGTTGAAAATGTTCGTTCTTAAGCATCTAGTAAGAAGACCGGTTGAATTGGGTAGAGTGTGTGCCTAACAGCTTCCCAATTCTACAACCTGACACTTGCCCTAAATCTTTGGACCACACCAAATTTCTGGCCCTTTTCGTAAGAATTGGACCCACCCCAGGGTCCTAGGCCCATAACCCTAGGTGGTGACTTCAAACCCCATTTGTATGATCCCAATCCCTGCATTGGACCATCATCAAACCCCTGTCTCGAATGACAAATTTCACACTCTTACTAAATACGCCTCAATATATCACCGAGCAGTGATATGACGAGCGGGCCCACAAGGTAATCACACACGACACACCCCTTCCCTCATATGAAAGAACAAGAGAGGAGAGAAACGGAATGCAAGTCCTTTCCCCCTAAAAGGGAAGAGAGACGTCTCATCATCTCCGACCGCTACTCTCATAATGGTGACTCCACTGGGGACAAATGTCAAGCTTCTGACACTAGATGCTATCTATAGACACGCAATTTTGTCACCCTCTTCTGGCTATGATGAAATATGGATCTTGGGTGTGACTTCCAGCTTCCGACAGATAGAGGTGCTGATGGAAACATTCCTGTACCCAAAACTTGGAAATCCCCGTGCGGGAGAGAGGAAGGTCTAATTTTGACTTTTAATATATGATGGAATCCAGTCAAGATGACCATACAGATGAATAGTTCTTGGAAATATGTTTCCGACAATATATGACATGCAAAAATCGGACCCACAAATCTCTCGTAATCATCACTGGAACAACCCATGATCCCGTACGGACTACGCGCTCTCGCCAACAGGCCAGCTTGGGCACGTGCTCGCTGCCCACGGGCTGTAACACATGCACGTAGCCATGCACACAGCCATGTAAGCAGCCATGCCAAGCCCCACAACCATGCACATGGCCATGCACACAATCATGCACACAACGCCACAGCCATGCACACAGCCCCACAGCAATGCATACAGCCCTGCAACACCCTCACGGGCACAGACTAGCTCCTCCACGGCACTGGTCTATGCCCTTGCACCCCACGGGCAGAGACCAGTGCCCTCACTGGCATAGGCCCATGGCCTTGCATCCTTGGCTGCCCTGCTGCCCATGGGCCTGCTGGCTTGTGCCTCCACAGCACTGGCCTACGCCCCAACTGACACAGGCCTGCGGCCCTACTACTGCACCCCCTCATACACATGTGCATGCTGGCCAGTATGCCAGCCCGCACACTTGTGTGTGCTGCTTGCTGTCTATACGTGCATGTGCCTGCTGCCCATGCAAGCAAGCCCCCGCACACCCGTGCCGGCCTGGCCCGCACACCCATGTATTTGTGCACCCGTGACATCACCTACACTACCTGCCTAAAACTTTCTCTCTCCCCTCACTTTTTTGAAAACTACCTTTTCTAGTTAAACCTTCTCTCTCCTCCCACTTTTTTGAAAATTACCTTTTTTGGCTAAACCTTCTCTCTCCTCCTATTTTTTCAAAAACTACCTTTTTTGGCTAAACCTTCTCTCTCCTATTTTTCTAAAAATTGCCTTTTTTGGCTAAACTTTCTCTCTCCTCCCACTTCTTTGAAAACTACCCTTTTTGGCTGAACCTTCTCTCTCCTCACTCTTTTATGAAAACTACCTTTTCTGGCTAAACCTTCTCTGTCCTCCTGCTTTTCTAAAAATTACATTTTTTGGCAAAACCTTCTCTCTCTTCCCACCTTTTTAAAAACTACCTTTTCTGATTAAACCTTCTCTCTCCTCCTGCTTTTTTGAAAACTACCTTTTTTGGCTAAACCTTCTCTCTCCTCTTGCTTTTCTAAAAATTACCTTTCCTGGCTAAATCTTCTCTCTCCTCTTGCTTTCTGAAAATTACATTTTTTGGCTAAACCTTCTCTCTCCTCCAGCTTTTTTGAAAATTGCCTTTTTTCGGCTAAAGTTTCTCTCTCCTCCCATTTTTCCAAAAATCACCTTTTTTTGACTAAACCTTCTCTCTCCTCCTCCTTTTTATAAAAATCACCTTTTTTAGCTAAAATTTCTCTTTCCTCCCATTTTTTCTGAAAACCCTCTTTTACCCACTAGACAAAAATCATATCTCCTCACTTTAGGCAACCTCTGTCCGAGTGTCCCTGGAATCTTTTCAGAAATAGTCATTTCCAGCAGAAGCTCTATCAAAGTGCCACCTCATCCTAAATCCAAAAATAGGCTTCCCTAGCCGAAGCTCTGTGGGAGTGCCACCTCATCCCAAGCCCAGAAATAGCCTTCCCTTGTTAAAGTTCTGTCCGAATCCAAATCCAAAAATAGCCTTCCCTAGCCAAAGCTCTATCCGAATCCAAATCTGAAAGCGATCATTCCTAGATGAAACTTTATTTGAATACTATCATAATTAGCATCTCTCAAGAAAGGGAGTTGGAGGTCAAGACCATCTTCCCCTGAGCCAAGAGAATCTAAAATTAGTTCAAGCCAGTACTAATTGGGGGTCCACCCCTCTTGACCCGAAACAGGGGTTAAGTTCAGGTATAATTTCTCAACCAACTTGTCATAATATAGACTTTAAAAAGATCTTGTCTTAGTGTATATAGTAGTTTGAGTTCAATTAATGTATATATGTATGATAACTTAGCCATACATGTGGAATAGTAATAATTATGGAAAATTTTCATTCTCAAGCATCTAGCAAGAAGACTAGTTGAACCGGGTAGATTGGGTGCTTAATACCTTCCTAACTCTGTAACTGAAACTTACCCTAAATCTCTGGACCAAACCAAATTTCAGGCCCATTTCTCAGAAATCAGGCCCACCCCAGGGTCCTAGGCCTATAACCCTAGGTAGCGACTCCAAACCTCATTTGTATAACCCCAATCCCCGAATTGGACCATCATCAAAACTCCCATCTCAATTGAAGAATTTTATACTCTTACAAAATAGGCCTCCACATATCTCCAAGCAGCGGTAAGGCGGTGCGGGGCCTATAAGTAAATCACACATGACTCAAAGCCCTCCCCTCCCATGAAAGTAGAGAGAGAGGAGAGAGGACGGGGATGCATAGTCCATTCCTCCGGCCATGACCCTCACACTATCATTAAATGTAAGAAAATTTTTTGCCATATTTGTTTGAAAACATGTTAGGCTAACCCTATGTTTGTAATTGTATTCGCTAACCACATCATGCATCTTGCTTGAAGTGAAATCATTTGGTGAGGGACTCCCTAACATGCCCGCACCCTCAGGGAGGTCAGTGCATGTCATGAAAGTACTCTGAGAGAAAATGGTACCTGCTTCCTGTACAAGGGTGTGGGGTATTGCTAAATGGTGAGGATGTTCATAATTGTGCCAGCACCCTCGGGGAGGTCTATGCACTTTATGACATTCTGAGATCAAATGATGATATTCTCGCATTACACTATACTATCACTCATAGTTCCACCACCCCGTGGCCAATTACTTAACCTCATGTGTAGTCACAAGTAATGGGCAAGGAAGTCACCCCTTGATCTCGTACCTACAGGTATATCAAAAGGATCATGTACCTTACATATATAGATCCTATCAAGGAAGCCTTGTCGGTCCTATTGCATCCATCGTATGCTTGCATCATGTAGGAAATAGATGGAGAATGCTAGGAATGTTATAAGCTAATCTGTAGAATTTGTTTGCGGTCTTGAAAAGGAATTTTCCTATGATATATTCTAGTTGTAAAGAAATGCTCTCCTAAGTGAGTTTCAGATAAAATGTGTCCTTCCTCCTTAGAAATTAAATTTGGATGATTTGGCACATGTGATTCAGGTTGACTTCTGTTAAAGTCTCCCAAAATTCTAAATTATCTAAAAGACCCGAGGAAACTAGGAGGAAGGTCACCTAGTGGAATAAGATTAATGAAAGAATGGCTTTATTGGCAAAGAATGTATTAATTAGGATGTTTTAGTCAAGCCATTTGTATGAATCTCTCGCTTATGGCATTGAGTGGACAAGGGGCATCAACCCCTATCCACCCCTACCATCAAGTGGACTAACTTTGGATGGATCATTGGTTATTAATCTAGTGAATGTATGAACAAGGGGTTGGGAATTCAAGAATCCTAAAATAAATCATTTTTGGTTCAGGCACAATTCCACACCTCAAATATTCTCTGCAGTCCATTTGGACACGTTAGGGTAACCCGGTTAACTCACTTAAGTAAACTGTCACCTCCATCGTCTCTCCAAGATTGTCTACCACCAAGTGATTACAACCCAGTTCACATGGATCCACCCAACATGGAAACACCAAAACAAGCATGGGTCCATCCAGTAGAGACATTGCAAGTTGAAGTTGCTGAAGTCAAGAGTGGATTAGCTCAAGTGTTGCACTTCTTACGGAACCTAGCTAGCGCCGATCATGGGGCTCTCACAACTCCTCCTCTAGCACAGCCAAAACCAACTAGGCCTATAGGTCATCAAGGGACTTCGTCCAGGGATCGCCCTCTGGCTGTAATTAATAATGAAGAAGAGGAATTTGTGACACACATTCAAAAGGAACCTCTAGAGACAGAGAGGGAAAGGAAAATTGAGAGAACAATTGGAGATGCTCAAGGATATGATCCAAGTAAGAAAAGTCAGGAGAGTCAAATAGTAGATTCTGATGAGATGAGTTTCTTTTTCGGGGCAAGAATCCTTGAAAAGTTTAAGTGTCAAACCGACAGATTTGATGGGTCAAGGGATCTTAATGCTCGTTTGAAGGTATTCCTCAGTGTTATGAAGATATGGAAAATTAAAGACAATTAGATGAGGCAGGTATTCATGTCAACATTATCAAGATTGAAACTAAGGTAGCTTATGTAGTTGGAATCCACACAGAAATAGAATTGGGCAGCAATAGTGAAAGTCTTCACTAAATAGTATCCCCACAACACTTAAGTAAATGAGGAACGTCGAGAGCTTAAAACCTTGAGACAGCAACCTAGGGAAGGGTTTACCACTTTCTTAACAAGGTTCAGGAATGAGGCCGCCAATATGGCAGATCGACCTTCTGAAGCAGAGCAAGTAGAAATGTTGATTGAGAACTTGTCAAAACCTTATTATGATGTTCTCTACTATCAACATCTGCAGACTTTTGATGCTCTAATAGCCGCTGGAACAATGTGTTGAGAACAAGATCCTAAGGGATGCACAATATCAAGACATGGGGAAGAATGCCAAGGGTGGGCTAGATATGAATCCTGAAACCAATATGATGGGTGCAGTCCAACAGCCAATATCAACTGCGACCACTTCACTTTCACAGCCGTTTGTAATATGATTCAATGCTCCTTCCCATAAAGTTTCTCGCCCAAGAAGACAGCTTTATGATTTGGGAATGCCAGTGATAGTAGTGTATGAGAAGCTAAAGAAACAAGGATTGCTAGAGACAGTGGCCCCAAGAGTAATCAGCAACCGTCCCCTGCCTTGGTACAGAGATTGTGAGTATTATGCTTACCATGCTCAGAAGGGACATACTACTGAAAGATGCCTAACTTTACAATATACAGTTCAAGATTTGATAGACAAAGGGACCATTGAATTTGAGGCCAAAAATCCTCCTAATGGTATTACCAACCCACTCCATGATCATGCAACAGTCAGTATATTGGAGGAAGAATCAACAAAAAGTGACCCCACTCAACTCATCAAGCCACAGGGTCGAAGAGATCACTTAAATGTCATGGGAGGTAGGACCAAGGTCAAGAAAACTCCTGGGAAAGAAGATCCATCAGGAGAAGAGTCAGAAGATGAGGATCAGATGCCTTCCCTCCTTCATCACTAACCCCAGAAGAGGAATCCACCACCTCATACCATCCACCTTTGCCATTTTCTTCCCTCTCACCATACCATCAAAGAGCAAGAACCCCTTCATCACCCTATCATCCACTATCTTCATCTTAATACCCTATCTCCTACATCACATCCCCTTCATATCACACCACCTCATATCTTTCATCACCCTTATATCGTTTCCATTCCAAAGGGTTGGTAGACAATCCATCAAATCCAAAAGAAGGATGTATTGGCTGGTACAACTGGAAGGATATACTTATGTTGCCAGAATCTCCAAAAAATAACTTCATCAGCAGAATCAATAAGTGTTCTGGGGGAAAGTCAGGAGAATGACCCTACGTCTTTGATTCAGTCAAGCACACCTCAAGAGGAGGTTCCAACAAAAATTGAGTTAGAATAGTTACACATCATGGAAAAAGAACATGACAGTTACATCACTGGAATAGTGGATAAAGCACTAATTGAAGATTGGCTCTCCTCTAATGACCCCACAACAATGATCTGATCAAAGGAGGCCCCAAGCCCCAGGGTAATCCTGAAGAGAGAATGGGAAAAGGAGATAAGATTCATCTGGAGTTTACAATTTCCCAGCAATCTAAAGAACCACATCTGTTAGTTTCTGTAAAAACCAAGATCTTAGGAGCTACATGAGCTCAATCCCAGGCCTTTTAGAGGAAGGAGCATATATGCAATGCAAAGAAGAGCACAAAAAATGATGGTCTGCATGCACTGTGCCTGATTCGACTGCAAGGGGAAGACTCGTAATGGTGGTTAGAGACGTGACCGAGGCACCAGGATGGCCTCAATTAGTAGGCTTGAAAAGTTGGACTTTATAAAAAGAGGATTGAGTAGTCTCCACCAATCCTCACCCCTCAAAAAGTTCAATTTCCAAGAACACGAGATTGATCAGTTGGTATTTGTGAAGAAGCAAGCATCCATTTAGAGGAACCACTGCATCACTGAAGAAATAGCAGCAACTTTCTCAAAAGGAGAAGAAGGGCTTTGCCACACCTCCTCATCCATTAAGCCACTAAACTGCTCCTGAGCTGGACAAGCATTGGAGAAAACTTTATGTTTTCTCATGCTATTGAGTCAACCAGCCTGAATACTTCTGGCAAAAGCATCAAGCCAGTTATCAAATCTGTAGTCGAGTCGATTGATGATTTTGTATCAGCCTCCCCTCTCGAGGAGAGTCCAGAGTCCTTGTATATCGAGTTTGTCACTCCTTTCATAAATGAAAATTTTTATTTTGAGTATGACTTGCCTCCTTTTCTGATGATGATCTTAATAAATATCAAGAATCAATAAAACAATGCAAACAAAAGAAAGCCCAACCCATTCATAAAGACACTCAGGTTATTAATTTAGAAACAGACCAATGCCTTCGAGAGGTAAAAATTGGCACTACCCTTGATGATGAACAAGCAGAATAGATGATTAGTCTTCTAAAGGAATCGCCAAGGTCTTTGCTTCGTCTTATGAGGATATGCCTGGTATCGACCACAACATCGTGCAACATCGATTGTCGACCTACCCTAGGAAAAAATTGGTAAAGCAAAAGCTACGAAGAATGCGGCCAGAATGGAGTGAGAAGATCAAAGAAGAAGTTGTGAAGCAGTGGAATGCAGGGTTTCTACCAGTGGTGAAGTACCCCGAATGGTTGGCCAGCATTGGACTAGTATCGAAGAAAGATGGCAAGGTATGAATGTGCGTGAACATCCGAGATCTTAACAAAGTGACCCCTAAAGATGTATTGGTGGATAATATGGCAGGGCATGTTTTATTATTATTTATGGATGGATTCTTGGTATAGAACCAAATAAGCATGCACCCAAAAGATCGTGAGAAGATAGCCTTCACCACTCCATGGGGAACCTATTGTTACAAGGTGATGCCTTATGGATTGAAGAACATCAGGCAACTTATCAGAGAGCAAGTATGGCCATATTGCATGACATGATGAACATAAATGTGGAAGTCTATGTGGATGACATGATAGTAAAGTCAAAAGATCGGCAAGGGCATATTCCTGCTCTAAGGCGTTTCTTTGAAAGAATCAAGAAGTATCAACTAAAGTTAAACCCTCAGAAGTGTGTATTTGGGGCAACAACAGGAAAGTTGTTAGGTTTCTTGGTGAGTGAAAGAGGCATTGAAGTCGACCCTATCAATATCAAGGTTATTTAAGAAATGCCCACACTGTGGATTAAGAAGCAAATACGAGGATTTCTGGGTCACATCCAGTATATTAGCAGATTCATAGCTTAGTTGACTACAATTTGTGAACGAATTTTCAAGCTGCTGAAGAAGGATCAGCCCATGGAATGGAATGACCAATGCCAACAAGCTTTTGACAAAATCAAGGGATACCTCATGAACCCAACAGTATTGACACTACCAGTGGAAGGAGAACCACTTCTCTTGTACTTATCTATGGGAGAATATTCCATGGGCTCTTTGCTAGCATAGAAAGAGACAAAAGAAGGGGTAGAGCATGCCATATACTACTTTAGCAAGAAGTTCCTAGAATATGAGACACAGTATACATCTTTGGAAAGAACTTATGCTATGTTGATTTGGGCAACAAAAATGTTGTGACACTACATGGTTTCCTATCCAGTGCACTTGATTTCAATGATGGATCCCATTAAATACCCCTTTGAGAAACCAATCCTAATCGGTAGAATGGCCCGTTGGTTGCTTTTACTATCAGAGTTTGACATCACCTATGTTACTCATAAATCTAACAAGGGGTAGGCTAGCCGATCATTTGGCTGCCCACCCCACAAAAGGTGGAAGATCCTTAGATGATGCCTTTATCGACAATGGAATCACCACAATAGAGGAAGAAGACACAGTTACTGAATAACACTTATTCTTTGATGGAATAGCCAATCAAAAGGGATGTCGTGCAGGAATATTACTTGTCACTCCTGATAGCCTTTATTTGCCTTCATCATTTCACCTCGTCTTTCCCTATACCAACAATATTTTCGAATATGAAGCTTATGCTTTGGGGCTCAAAGCTGCTTTGACTATTGGAGTGAAAAGGATCAAGGTTTTTGGTGATTCATCCATCGTCATCTACTAGACACAAGGAAAATGGAAGACTAGAGATGAAAAGTTGAAGCCATATCAAGAACATCTGGAAGAGGTGACTAAACACTTTGAGAAGATCTCATTCAAATACTTTCAGAGGGACAATAACAGGTTTGCTGATGCCCTTACAACCTTGGCTTCCATGGTAGAATGCAACCCTATGGCTAGGGTTTGACCATTTTTGGTGGAACAAAGAAGCAGGCCCATCTATCCAAATTCAGTGAACTCTCTCATTATGGATGGTCAGTCTTGGTTCACTCACATAGTGGATTTCATCAAGGAAAGGAAGTACCCAAGTTTCTGAGAAGATATGCCACCTAGTTTATTCTTCAAGAGGATCTGTTATACAAGAGATCCTATGACAGAATACAGTTGTTGTGTGTAGATGAGGAACAAGCTACAACCATCATGGAGGAAATTCATCAAGGTCTTTGTCGACCCCACATGAATGCCAAGATGTTATCTAAGAAGATCCTTAGGCTGGGATACTGAAACACAATGGAAGCGGATTGTGTGGACTTTGTCAAGAAATGCCATAAATGTTAGATATTTACCAACATTATACATATCCCACCAATAGAGTTGCATTTGCTCAATTCACCTTGGCCATTCTTCACTTGGGGCATCAATATCAATGGAAAGGTCAACCCCAAAGCATCCAATGGTCATGAGAATGGTCATAAGTTTATTTTGGTAGCCATTGATTATTTCACCAAGTGGGTAAAAGCTCAGTCCTATGCAGTTCTCATGTCTGCTAAGGTAGCCAAATTCATCCAAGAAAATATCATTTCTCCATACGGAATATCTCAAGAATTGATATCAAATCAGGGATCCCATTTCTAGGACAAGATTGATAAAATTTGCACAAAGTTCTATATTAGAGGGCATCGCTCTGCCACTTACAGGCCGCAAACCAATGAGGCATTGAATGTAGCCAACAAGAACATCAAAGTCATCCTACAAAAAATGGCAGAAACACACAAGGATTGGGCTAATAAGTTACTCCTTGCCTTATAGGCATACCGGACTTCTGTATGATCCTCGACATGGGTAGCCCCTTTCTCTTTGGTATATGGGGTTGAGGCAGTTCTATCTGTGAAAATCCTTGTGCCTTCCCTAAGGGTGCTTCTTGATAGTCAGCTACCAGAAGGAGAGTGGGTGAAGGCCAGACAGGACATGCTTAATTTTCTCGATGAAAGGCATAATTTGAAAAAATATCAACTGAGAATGTCCAAGGCCTTTAACAAGAATGTGAAATCCCACCACATAGAGGAGGGTGAATTTGTTCTTCAAGAACAAAGAGCCCCAATTCATGACCCAAGAGGAAAATTCAGGCCTAATTGGAGTGGCCCCTTCACTATCAAAGAAATTCTACTAGGAAAAGCTGTGAAACTCATAGACCACAACAACAAAGAAATACTCGGACTGGTCAACATGGATCAACTCAAGAAATACTATGTCTGAAAGGTTGAATGGCCTAAACTACGTCAGATCTGATTCCTTTCGAGGGATATATAGGCAACTTGACATGTGCAAGTGCTAGGCAATAAATTAGTTCCTCGATTAATAGTCAAAGTATCTTAAAAGATCATCACAGTTTGTGTCCCCCAAGAATCGCCATTTGGCATGAAAGGCCATTAGGTATTTGTCATCTACCCATTGGTCCATCACTTCTTATCCAGGATTTTATTCCCTAAGAATCGTCATTTGGCATGAAAGGCCATTAGGTATCTGTCATCAACCTATTGGTCCGTCACTTCTTATCCAGGATTTTATAACCCAAGAATCGCCATTTGGCATAAAAGGCCATTAGGTATCTATCATCCACCCATTGGTCTGTCAACTCTTATTTAGAATTCCATCCCCTAAAAGAAAATCGGCACCTGGCATCAATTTATCAAGGCCAGTTTATCCCCCACCCTTGATTAGTCAAAAAAAAAAAAAAGAAGAGCTTGATGCAAAAGTGGTAAAGGCTTGTTTGAGTCATTAGCTAATGAGTAATGCTTTGATAAATCATCATATCTCTTTCGTTTGTGATGGTTTCAGGAAAAATTATGAGCTCGTTGGATAAGACGTTGAGGAAATGGACCTTGGACATAAACATGAGGACACCAGGATTGCTAGAATCTATGAATGTGTCATTCCTCGGTTAGATCGGGTGTGTGAAATTACACTATCTACTCTGATAGATGCCTCAATATTGAGTGTCGATCTTCATATATATTGGTTTGGGCTGGTGGAGATCTATCCAACTCCCAAGAAATTCTGAGTTTATATGTTATCTCCACCTAAGGGCAAGTTGATTCAACCATATTTGAAGAAAGATCATTTAGAAGAGATTCAAGACTTTTTTGGATGGGAAAAAGAGGAAATGAAGCAATTCATTAGATATGGAAAGGTTGACATTTAAGGTGGCTAGGAGCTTCATTCAATACCTACCACTGGGAGGAATCCATCAGCAAAGGTCATAAGATGCTTATCTACTGTGCATAATAGCTCGCTATGTTCTCTGAATGCCAGGACGTGGTGCACCAACTGTCTTGATAGAAGTGATAAAGCAATTGAAGAAAGGAAGAAATATCATTCCCACATTCCTTGCAGAGACATTCATAGGATTTGATGACATGATCCATAGCCACAGGTTTGGACTCGATCATTATCGAGGAAGTCCCACCATTTTCTAACTCTGGCTACTTGATAAGCTGAAGCTGAACAGGCCATCAAATGGACATCAACTAAGGGATCTTGGTTACCAAGAAGAGAGGGAAGCCCCGAAATTCAAACTCATTGATAATTGGAAAGAGTACCTATAAGGAAGAGCTACAAAGGATATTATATGGAAATGCCCAGGGAGGCCACAAGAAGATTTTCTGAAGAAGACCCCTGGCTACAACAACATCAGGTTGATGGGATTGACTCACATATCATTTTATTTGCTTACTTAAATCAGCCGACAATATGGGCTCGAGACGATAGACCCAGAGGAGTTAGTGAACTTCCACCCACCTCAAGAGTTGTCTCCGCACCTTGTTACTTGCCTAGCTTGTTTATGGTCAGAATGTTGTTTCCCTCCCATGAAATTCACTTGGTTAGAGAATGAGGTGATGTTTGGATTTTAGCGTCATTCCGGTTATTCTAATGAAGACTTGAGTTGTGGAATTAATTGTGCTTTAAAATAGGTTTTCATTCCAAAATAAAGAGCCAAGTCTGGCCATACAAAAGGGTAAAAAAAATGAATATGGGGAGGTAAAAGGAAAAAGGAAAAAGCAACATTTGTGTTTTGTAGGAATAAAAGGAATAGATCTCTAGGGATCACCATCTTCATCTGTGCCATACTCGGACCTACTTACGGAAGTCATCAAGTTACTAGAAGTAATAATATTATGTGCTGACCATGAACTCGCCAGCTATGCTGTGAAGTCCTCAATCTGGGTGGCTTGGTCAGCATTCTGTTCCCTCAGAAAAGCAACCCACCCATCCTGGGAAGCACAAAAGATGGTCAAAGCAAGGAGTAATAATAAAAGAAAATCAAATATAAAAAAGAAAAATTTGTGAAAATCCCCATCCTCAATACAAAATTGAAAAAGTAAAAAAAAAATCAAAAGAAATTTTTTTTTTCAAGAACCAAAATCCAAAATTCAAATCAAGACACAAAAATCAAAATCCAAAATCAAACTTCAAAGTTCAATCTAAAATCTAAAAAAAAAAAAAAATGCAAAATTTAAAAATCAAATGCAAATCAATTTCAAATCAAAATTCAAAAAAAAAAAATAATCAACTCAAGAATCAAAGATCAAAATTCGAAAGAAAAAAAAAATTCCAATTCCAAGGTATAACTCAAAAATTCTTACCAAAAAGTAAAAAAATGAAATCAAATTTCATGTGGTAGGTAAAATTTACATCACGTTCATATGAAAGGTGAAAATCAATTTCAAATGGAAAGTAAAATTCATGTGAAAAGCAAAATTCAAATAAATTCAAATCAAGAGCAAATCAAGATTCCAATTCAAAAGTCCAAATTCAAGATTCTATTTCAAAGGTCAAAATTCAAGATTTCAATTCAGAAGTCCAAAAGATTAAAAATTCAAAAAAGAATCAAAGATAAAAAATCCAAAAATCCAAAAATCAAAGGTCAAAATTCAAGATTCCAATTCAAAAGTCCAAAAGATTAAAATCCAAAGAAGAATCAAAGAATCAAAGGTAAAAAATCAAGAATCAATTATTAATGTCTTTTACAGGGTTGAAAGCGTAGCGAATTTCTTTCCTATAATTGATAGTATCAGATAGCCCAGACTAGTCTAAAAGAACCTGCCTTGAAGACCAGATAGCCCAGCTCAATTCGAAAGAACTAGCCTAGAGACCAAATAGCCCAGCCTGATTCGAAAGAATCCGCCTAGAAGACCAGATAGCCTAGCCCAGTTTGAAAGAACCCGCCTGGAGACCAGATAGCCCAGTTTGGTTTGAAAGAACCTACCTGGAAGACCAGATAGCCCAGCCCGATTCAAAAGAACCCATTTGGAAGACCAGATAGCCCGCCCTGGTTTAAAAGAACTAGCTTGGAAGACCAAATAGCCCAGCCCGATTCAAAAGAACCCACCTGGAAGACCAGATAGCCTAGCTTAGTTTGAAAGAACCAGCTTAGAGACCAGATAGCCTAGCCTGATTCGAAAGAACCTACTTGGAAGACAAAATATCCTAGCCTAATTTGAAAGAACCCGCCTGGAGACTAGATAGCCCAGTCCGGTTCGAAAGAACCGACCTGGAAGACCAGATAGCCCAGCCCGATTCAAAAGAACTCATCTGAAAGACCAGATAGCCCACCCGAGGGTGGGCCCGATTCTTGAGAAAATAGCCTAAAATTTGGTCTGGTCAAGAGATTTAGGGTAATTGTTAGGTTACAAATTTGGGAAGGTGTTAAGCACCCAATCTGCCCGGTTCAACCAGTCTTCTTACTAGATGCTTGAGAAAGAACATTTTCCACAATTATTATTATTCAACATGTAGGGCTGAGTTATCACACATATATACATTAATTGAATTCAAACTACTATATACACCAAAACAAGGCATGTTTAAAGTCTACATTATGTCGAGTTGGTTAAGAAATTATACCTGAACTTAACCCTTGTTTCAGGTCAAGAGGAGTGGGCCCTTGAGTAGTACCGATTCGGACTGTCTTTTGGATTCTCCTGGCTTAGGGGAAGATGGTCTTGACCTCCAACTTCCTTTCTTGGGAGATGCTGATTGTGATGGTATTCGGATAGAGTTCTGACTAGGAATGGTCGCTTTTGGATTTGGATTCAGACAGAGCTTCGGCAAGGGAAGGCTATTTTCGGATTTGGATTTGGACAGAGCTTCGACTTAGGGAAGGCTATTTTTGGATTTGGATTTAGACAAAACTTCGACTAGGTTAGGCTATTTTCAGGCTTGGGATGAGGTGGCACTTTGGCAGAGCTTCCGCTAGGAATGCTGTTTTTAGATTTAGGATGGGTGGCAATCCGGCAGAGCTTCCGCTGGGAATGGATATTTCTAGAAAGATTCCAAGGACACTCGGATAGAGGTTTAGCTAGGAAAGGCTATTTCTGAAAACAAATTGGATGACCTAAAAATGGATCGAAGAACTCCAAGGTCCCTAAGAACACTTTGAAAATCTGAACAGAGTTTCAGATCTTAACAAAGATCTCTTCGTAAAGTCGAAGAGCCTCAAAAAAGGGGGGTTCTATCTCAAGAATGCTTAAGAATGCTCAAGAACACTCATAAACAATCAAGAACACTCAAAAACACTCAAGGGAGGTGGCTCAAGAAGATACCAATTTTGGCTAAAAACTGGATCTAACTAAGAATTTGGATTAAAGATCTTCAAAATCCTAAAGAACACTTCAAAGATACAAATGAGTTTTCGGATCTTGATGAAGATTGCTCCGAAGATTAGAAGAAAATCAAGAAGGGGGAGGGGAGGAAAATTTTACTATGAAAGGGGAGGGGGATTCTAGTGTGTTGGTCTATTTTTTTTCTAAGGGAGGGGGATACTTATAGTTTTCCGGCCATATAGGAGAGGGGGAATCCCTTTATCCAGTGGATGAAAGGGGGGCTCTAGCCTAAAGTGAGGAGATAGGATTTTTATCCAATGGGTAAAGGGGGGGTTGAAGGAAAAAATGGGTGGGAGGGATTTTTTCCAGTGGGTAAAAGGGGGTTTTCAAAAATATGGGAGGATAGATAATTTTTAACTGGAAAAAGGAAATTTTCATAAAAACAAGAGGAGAGAGAAATTTTAGCCAAAAAAAGGTGATTTTTGGAAAAAGGAGAGGAGAGATAAATTTTAGTTGAAAAAAGGTGATTTTCAAAAAAGCGTGAGGAGAGAGAAGGTTTAACCAAAAAAGGTAATTTCTTGAAAAGCAAGAGGAGAGAGAAGGTTTAGCCAGAAAAGGTAGTTTTCAGAAAAGAGGGAGGAGAGAAAAGGTTTAGCCATAAAAGGTAACTTTTTAGAAAAGCAGGAGGAAAGAGAAGGTTTAGCCGAAAAAGACAGTTTTCAAAAAAGCAGGAGGGGAGAGAAAGTTTACGCAGGTAGTGCAGGTGATATCATAGGTGCATGAATGTATGAGTGTTTAGCCAATGTGCACAGTGTGAGCGAGTCAGGCTGGCATGGGTGTGGGGCCAGGCTGGCATGGGTGTGCGGGTGCATGAATGCATGGGCAGTAGGTGCATTCACGCATAGGTAGCAGCCAATGCACATGTGCATGATGGGGGTGCCGTAGTAGGGCCACGTGTGTAGGCCAATGCAGTGGAGGCACTAATCTGTTCCCATGGGGGCGTAGGCTAGCAAGCCCATGGGCAGCAGGGTGGGTAAGGTAGCAACGCCACGGGTCGGTGCCTACGGGGGCTTAGGCCAGTGCCGTGGAGGTGCTGGTCAATGCCCGCGGGGTACAGGCCAACAGGCCCATGGGCAACTGGGTGGGTAAGGTTGCATGACCATGGGCCAGTGCAGTGGAGGTGCTGGTCTGTGCCCTTGGCGGTGTAGACTAGCAGGCCTATTGGCAGCAGGGCTATGGATGGCTATGGGGCTATGTGCATGGCTGTGGGGCTTGGCATGGCTGTGTGCATGTGCTGCAGCTCGTGGGCAGCAAGCACTCCCATGGGCTAGCCTATTGGCTAGGGTGCGCAACACTAACGTGATTATAGGTTTTTCTGGTGATGATTACGGGAGATCCATCGGTCCAATTTTGGCAAATCATATATCATCAAAATCATATTTCTAAGCACTATTCATCTGTACAGTCATCTTGACCAGATTCCTTCATATACAAGAAGTCAAAATTAGACCTTCCTCTCTCCCACATGACGATTTCCAGGGTTTTGGGTAGGGAAATATTTCCATTAACACCTCTGTCGGTCGGAAGCTGAAAGTCGCACCCAAGATCCATATTTCATCATAGCCAGAGGAAGGTGACAAATTTGGGTGTCTATAGATTGCCCCTCTTTGGCTGAGGCCTACGTCAAAGGCTGAAGGCCAAAGAAAAGAACGACCACATTTTTTCATCCAGAGCATATACTGCCGTAATCTTGCTCAGTTAAGACTTCCAGAAACTTCTTTTCTCCCCTTGATTTTTTCCTTGATTCTTGATTTTTGGATTAGAATTTGATTTTTTATGTTAATTTAGAATTTAATTCTTGATGTTGATTTGGAATCCTTTTATTCTTGATGCTTAATTCAGAATCTAATAAATTTTTTTTTTTGGAAGAAATTTTTTTATATAAAATGGGTCCCCTCCCCTGTTTATTCTTCATTCTAACTTTTCTGAGTGAAGTGAGTTCCTAGAACCCTCTGGTTTTTCTTGAAGTTTCTCCTTTTGTTTATGGTGTTCTTCATTTTGCTCTTGCAGTTCTTGAAGATATTCATCTTGTTCTTGAGGGAGGAGCTATTTGGAGAATTTGATATTCTTGAGGGCTTTTGTGTAATTTGGAAACTTTTTGGGGCTTATAATTTTTGAAAGTTTGCAGGGCTTTTTGCAATTTCTAAAAATATGACTGAAAGTAGGAAGAAGAAGACTCTGGGAGAGGTTCAACTTGAGAGTTGCAGCAATCTTTCCCACAGGGATGAGGGCCAGGCCGATTGGTATTCTGGGCAAACCCTTCACAACAGCCGGAATCACACTTGCAACTCCATATGGGGTTCCTAGATAAGTCTTTACATTTCATTCATTATTTTGATCATCTTTTATTACTGTTTTGTATTGTCTTTGCTTTTTACTATTTCTTATCTTTTATTATTTATTTATTGTTTCTATTAGCATGAGGGGAAGGAACCGCCTACCATGGCCTCCTATGGCCATCTGAACATGGTTCAGTCCTGACATAGGATGCTCCCTCATAGGGTGAAGGAGATGGTTGATGATACCTATCTATGCCTATTAGCCCTTGTTGAGACCCGAAAGTTTAATATGACATTGGTGGGGGCCTTGATGGAGCGGTGGTGACCAAGTACTAGCACTTTCCACATTTTCCTATTGGTGAGGTTACCCTTATGCCTATGTGCTTTTATGCCTTGACAAGCATTTCATTTGGGGGTAGAACCATGACCCTACCCGTAGGATTCTCGACTACCAAGGAGTTCACAGATCTGACTGGTATCACCATTAAAGCCGGCTAGACGTGCATCCGCCTAGGGGAGATTAGTGCCCGATGGTGGAAAGTCAGCTTGGGGGAGAATCCAAGCAACATATCTCAGATAGAACGTTCCTTCCTACTATTTGTCATGGGTCAGTGCCTCTTCAGTGACCTCTGAGGGGGAGTAGATATCTGCCTGGTGGTCTTCCTCAAAGACCTTCGTATAGTAGATACTTGGGACTGGGACGGGGCTGCCTATGCATATGTCCTACTGTCCTTGGACCTACTATCCTATGGGGATAGGGCCTCAAGGGGGTAGGCTACATCATCCAAGTAACTTTCCTTCTCATATCTATTTTCTTTCAGTCATTTGGCCTACACGTTCTTACTTTGATTTCTTGAAACAACCCTTGTGTTTTGAGCATCTAGGAACCATAGTCCCTAAACTGAGGGATCCTGAGACATTCTTCTTCCCCCTGGCCACAAAATAGGGAGATAACTAGGTGGTCTGGGCCCAATGCCATACTCTGAGGACCATCGCTTGTTCTCTTTTGAATGATCTCACTAAGGTATGCCATGTCTGACATTGAAATTCTATTCTCCTGATGCTGTACTTACCCTTCCTTGGTTTTGCATGTTACTTGGAGACCATTCCATGACCTTGTGTTTTCAGATTCTAGGAGAGTCGTCTGGGTTCATCAACTGTCTGAGAACCAAGCCCTATTCCAGGGCCTGTGGGGCCATGCCTAGTACTTACGAGAGAGAGTAGTACTCCAGTGGTTAGACATCGATCCATGTCCTTCTCCCGGTGTTCCTCCACCCAGTATGCATTGTCCAGAGATTGTCCTTATAGACGAGATGAAGTACTTAGCTAATGAAGTATGGGAGGATCCTTTCTTGAATTGGATAGGGACTATGGAGCCTTCTTGGAGGAGGAGACAGTGTGCACCCGTCTCAATCCCAATGGTCCAGTGGTATGTTGCCCTTTCTTGAGTATTTCCTACAGATTCTTCCTTGTTTTGGTCTTGACTGATGTTCTTTCAGGGGAGAGTGAGGCATGTAGATCCTTTTGCTATTTGGTGGCATGCCAGTGCTACCAATCCTTCACAAACAAGGCCCTCTACCAATGCCAGTCGGTCTCTCAGAGTTGCTAACGTCTCCTTTCATGGCTTCCTTACCTGGACCTATCCTAACGTAGCCAACCCCGGTCTTCCTCATCTTTTGGAGCCGAACACAGATATAGATGCTTCCCTTGGGCTGCCTATTCCTTATGATTATGTGAGTATCTGATCATTTTCCAATTAACTCTTGACTTCCTTTGGCTGATATGCTCTTTTTAAGTGTCCCCGGAGGTCTATGCTGAGATTAGGAGGATGCACTATGGCCTATGCGAGGTGATAGTTACCAAGGATCAGGAGATTGCCCCGCGGGATGCACTGATTGAGGACCTGACCCACAGGCTGGAGTAGGTTGTAGTAGCATCTGTGGACTCCCTGGTGCTTCATGAGGATGGCTCAGAGTACGGTTCAGATGATGGCTTCTGACCCATAGAGATTTGTTCCTGTATTTACTACAAACACAAACATATGGATATTTTCTTTATTTTTTATTTTTCCTTCCCTTTGTCTATTCATTATTTTATTTCAGCATCTCTATGAAAACTTACTTTTGGCACAAAGAAAATCTTTCTTCTTTTTTTTGTTTTTTTGTTTGCTTGCAATGCTTAGGCACAATCAATTCCATAACTCAAGTCATAATTAAAATAATCAGGATAACACGAAAATCCAAATACTTCCTCATTTCATTACCAAGTGAATTACATGAAAAGAGTGACCACTTTCCTACCACAATGGGATAAGTGAATAATAAGGTGGGGAGACAATTCTTGAGGTGGGTGAAAGTTCACTAACTCTTCTAGGTCCATCTCCTCGAGCACATATTGTCAGCTGATGTTACATAAGAAAATAAAAGGACGTGTGAGTCAATCCCACCAATTTGATATAGTTGTGGCCAGGGGTCTTCATCAAAATATCTTCTTGTGGCTTCCTTGGGCACCTCCATGCGATATTCTGCACAGTCCTTTCCTGCAGGTACTTTCCCAATCGGTGATAAGGTTGAATTCTGAAACTTCTCTCTTATCCCGGTAATAAAAAACTCCAATTGGGCTTCTCCTTAATGGTGTTGTGAGCTTCAGTTTCTTGAGGAGCCAAATCTAAAAAAATAGTAGGACTTCCCTGATAATGATCTAGTCCTAATCTATGGCCATAGCTCATGTCATCAAATCCATTGAACATTTCTGCAAGAACTGTAGGGACAATGTCACCTCCCTTCTTCAATTGTTTTACTACCTCAATCAGAATAGATGGTGCACTATGCCTGGGAGTGCGGAGAACATAACAAGCTATCATGAAAAGTAAAAAAGCATCTAGGGATCACCGCTGATGGATTCCTCCCATACCTAACAAACTGCTTACTTCTTCTTCTTTCCATCCGAAGAAACCTTGAATTTCCTCTAAGCAAGGTTTCTTCAACGAGGGTTGGAACAAACTTCCTTTGGGTGGAGCTAGCATAGAAACCCGAAATTTTTTAAGAGTTAGGCAAATCTCTGCTAATCCAAACCAAAATACATGTAGGTTGGCATCCCAGTGCTGAGGCACCTGTCGAAGTAATTGGTGATGTAGCTTCACACATTCAACTTGGCCAAGAAATGACACGTTCATGGATTCTAGCAATCCTGGTGCCCTCATATTTATGTCTAAGGTCCATTTCCTCAACATCTTATCCAATGAACGCATGAATTTTCCTGAAACCAATACAAACAACGAGATATGATGATTTATCAAAGCATTACTTATTGGCAAATGATTCAAACAAGCCTTTACCATTGTTGTATCAAGCTCTTCCTTTTTTCTTTTGACTTTGACTGATCAAGGGTGGAGAATAAACTGGCCTTGATAACCTGGTGTCGGGTGGCAATTTTCTTTTAGGGGATAGAATCCTGGATAAGAATGGATGGACCATAGGTGAATGACAAATACCTAATGGCCTTACATGCCAAATAGCGATTCTTGGGGGATAGGATCCTGGATAAGAAGTGACGGACCAATGGGTGGATGACAAATACCTAAAGGCCTTTCATGCCAAATGGTGATTTTTGGGGGACACAAACTATGATGATCTTTTAAGGTACTTTGATTATTAATCAAGGAACCGACTTATTGCCTTTAGATGGTTGAGACCGCACTTGCACATGTCAAGTTGCCTATATATCACTCGAAAGGAATCAGGTCTGATGTAGTTCAAGACATTCTCCCTTTTAGACATAATAATTCTTGAGTTAATCCATGTTAACCAATCTGGGTATTTCTTTGCCATTGTGGTCTACAAGTTTCATTGCTTTACCTAGTAGAATTTCTTTGACAGTGAATGGGCCGCTCCAGTCAGGCCTGAATTGTCCTCTTGGGTAATAAATTTTGGGGCTCTTTATTCTCGAAGAACAAGTTCACCTTCCTCTATGTGATGGGGCTTTAAATTCTTGTTAAAGGCCCTAGCCATTCTCAATTGATATTTCTTTAGATTATCCATGGCTTTCATGCGCCTTTCATTAAGAAAGTTGAACTCATGTCTAGACTTCATCTATTCTCCTTCAGGTAGCTGACTATCAAGGAGTACCCTTAAGGACGATGCCAGATTTTCACAGGTAGAACTGCCTCAACTCCATACACCAAAGAAAAAGGAGTTGCCCCTATCGAAGATCGTACAGAAGTCCGGTATGCCCATAAGGCAAGGGGTAACTTATCAGCCCAATCCTTGTGTGTTTCAACCATTTTTTGCAAAATGACTTTGATATTTTTGTTAGCTACTTCTACTGCCCTATTGGTTTGTGGCCTATAAGTGGTAGAACGATGCTTTCTGATACCAAATTTTATACATATTTTGTCAGTCTTACTCCAGAAGTGGGATCCTTGATCTGATATCAATTCTTGAGGTACCCCATATCAGGAAATGATGTTTTCCTAGATGAGCTTGGCCACCTTAGTAGATGTGAGGATTGCATAGGACTAAGCTTCTATCTAGTTGGTAAACTAATCAATGGCTACCAAGATGAACTCGTGGCCGTTGGATGTTTTAGGGTTAACTTTTCCAATGATATCAATGCCCCAAGTGGAGAATGGCCAAGGTGAACTGAGCGAATGCAACTCTGTTAGTGAGATATGTATGATGTTAGAAAATATCTAACACTTGTGGCATTTCTTGATAAAGTCCATGTAATTTGCTTCCATTGTGTTCCAGTAATATCATAGCCTGAGGATCTTCTTAGATAACATCTTGGCATTCATGTGGGGTCCACAGAGACCTTGTTAAATTTCTTCTATGATAGCTGTAGCTTGTTCCTCATCTACATACAACAACTGTATTCTGTCATAGGATCTTTTGTATAACAAATCCTCCTGGAAAATAAATTGGGTGGCATATCTCCTCAGAAACTTCTTTTCTCTATCAGTTGCTTCAATTGGATACTTCCTTTCCCTATTAAAATCTACTATGTAAGCGAACCAAGGCAGACCATCCACAGTGAGAGAGTTCACTGTATTCTGATAAATGGGTATGCTTCTTTGTTCTACCAAGAATGGTCAGACTCTAGCCATAGGGCTGCACTCTACCATAGAAGCCAAGGTTGTAAGGGTGTCAGTAAACCTGTTATTATCCCTCTAGAAGTATTCAAATATAATCTTCTCAAAGTGCTCAATCACCTCTTCTAAATGTTCTTGATATGATTTTGGCTTCTCATCTCTACTTTTCCACTCTCCCTGTATCTGACGGATTACAATGGATGAATCATCTTAAACCTTGATCCTTTTCACTCCAATAGTTAAAGTAGTTTCAAGACCCAAAGCACAAGCTTCATATTCGGCAATATTGCTGGTATAGGGGAAGTCAAGGCAAAATGATGAAGGTAAATAAAGGCCGTCAGGAGTAATAAGTAATATTCCTGTGCCACATCCCTTTTAATTGGCTACTCCATCAAAGAATAACTGCCATTCATTAACCATATCTTCTTCCTCTACTGTTGTGATTCCTTCATTGGGAATGGCATTATCCAAGGATCGTCCCTCTTTTGTGGGGTGAGGAGCCAAATGATCAACTATCCCCTGCCCCTTGATAGATTTCTAAATAATATATGTGATGTCAAACTCTGATAGTAAAAGTAACAAACATGCCATCCTTCTTGTTAAGGCCAGTTTCTCAAAGAGATATTTAATGGGATCCATCTTTGAGATCAAGTGTACTAGGTAAGAAACCATATATTGTTGCAACCTTTTAGTTGTCCAAATCAATGCAACTCAAGTTCTCTCCAAAGATGTGTACCTTATCTCATATTCTAGAAACTTCTTGCTGAGGTAATATATTGCATCCTCTACCCACTTTTCTATTTCCTTTTGCGCTAGCAAAGAGCCCATGGAATATTCTCCCATAGATAGATACAACAAAAGTGGTTCTCCTTCCACCGGCGGTGTCAATACTGGTGGGTTCATAAGGTATTCCTCGATCTTGTCAAATGCTTGTTGACATTGGTCATTCCATTCCGTGGGCTGAGCCTTCTTCAGCAACTTGAAAATTAGTTCACAGATTGTAGTCAACTAAGCTATGAATCTACTAATATGTTGGATGTGACTTAAAAATCCTCGTATTTGCTTCTCAGTACAAGGCGTGGGCATTTTCTAAATTCCCTTGATCTTGATAGGGTCGATTTCAATGCCTCTTTCACTTACCAAGAAGCCTAACAACTTTCCTGTCGTTGCCTCGAATACACACTTATGAGGGTTCAACTTCAGCTGATACTTCTTAATTCTTTCAAAGAATTGCCTTCGTGTAGGAATATGACCCTCTCGATCTTTTGACTTTACTATCATGTCATCCACATAGACTTCCACATCTTTGTTGATCATGTCATGCAATATGGCTGTGGCCACTTTTTGATAAGTTGCCTCAGCATTCTTCAGTCCAAAAGGCATCACCTTGTAACAATAGGCTCCCCACAGAGTGGTGAAGGCTGTTTTCTCATGATCCTCTGGGTGCATGCTATTTTTATTATATCCCGAGAATCCATCCATGAATGATAACAAAGCATGCCCCATCATTTTATCCACCAATATGTCAATGTGAGGTAATGGGAAATCATCCTTAGGGCTTACTTTGTTAAGATCTCGGAAGTCTACACACATTTGTACCTTTCCATCTTTCTTCGGTAGTGGTACAATATTGGCCAACCATTGGGGGTACTTTACCACTTGTAGGAAACCCGCATTCCATTGCTTCACAACTTTTTCTCTGACCTTCTCACTCCATTCTGGCCGCATTCTTCAGAGTTTCTGTTTTACCTGCTTTACCACAGGGTAAGTCAAAAATCGATGCTGCACAATGTTGGGGTCGATACCAAGCATATCCTCATAAGACCAAGCAAAGGCCTCGGCGAATTCCTTTAGAAGATTACTCATCCATTCTGCTTCTTTGTCATAAGGGTAGTGCCAATTTTTCCCTCTCAAAGGCATTGGTTGGTTCCTAGATTAATAACCTGAGTATCCTCACGGATGAGTTGGGCTTTCTTTGGTTTGCATTGCTCTATTAATTCTTGATATTTATTAAGATCATCATTGGAGAAAGGAGGCAAGTCATAATCGAAATTAGAAATTTCATTCATGAAAGAAGGAGTAATAGACTTGACATATAAGGACTTTGGACTCTTCTCAAAAGGGGAGATTGACATAGAATCACAAACAACAGATTTGACTACATAGTCGATAACTGGCTTGATGCTTTTGCTAGGGGTAATCAGGCTAGTTGACTCAATAGCATGAGCAAACTTGAAGTTTTCCCTTCAATGCTTGTCCAGTTCAGGCATGGTTTAATGGCTTGATGGATGAGGAGGTGTGGCAAAGGGCCTTCTTCTCCATTTGAGAAAGTTGCTGCTATTTCTTTAGTGGCACAATAGTTCCTCTGGACATGTGCCCGCTTCTTTATGTATACCAGTTGATCAATCTCGTGCTCTCGGAAGCCAAACTTTCTGAGGGGTGAAGATCGATGGAGACTGCACAATCCTTTTTCTATGAAGTCTACCTTTTCAAGCCTGTTGAGGGATGTCATCCCGATACCTGGATCACATCTTTGACCACCTTCATAATCCTTCCCATTGCAATTAGTTCGGGCACAATACATACAAACCATCATCCTCTGTGTTGTCCTCTGTTTTTCATACACACTTCTTCCTCTGAAAGAATGGGGCTTGAACTTATGCAACTCTCATGCTCTTGGCTCTTATAGGAGAGAGCAAATGAAGCCTTTCAAATCAATGGGACACAGCAAACTCTAGGTGAGCCTTATATTCTTCTCCCATTCTCTCTTCATAAGAACTCAAGGACTAAGTGCCTCCTTCGATTGGATCAATGTTGTAGGATTACCAGAGGAAGACCAAGTCTCAATCAGTGCAATTTCTGCTATCCCAGTGATGCAACTATCATGGTCACCTTCTTTGACTAGCATTTTCTGTTGTTCCACTTCATGAGTCACCTAAATGAACTCATCTTGGAAGAAAATTTCAAGTCCTGGTTGCATCTTGACGGAGGTTTCATCAAACCACAGCTCCATATTTCTATAAAAGGGGAAATCCTCTCCTTCTTTCACAAAGTATCCATTGAGAGTAGGGTAGTAAGTGACGGAGATCTTCCTAGTCATCCTTAGCACTTTCTTTCACAAAGTATCCATTCTTTTATTTGTTCACCACCAACCTAGGCTGCTTTGGAACTCTTTGGTGATATTTCCCCAGTCCCATACCAGGAAAATACTGCATGTTCTTTATCATCTAATTTACTAGCGAACTCCAAATGGCTTTATAGTTAGCCAGGATTTTCTCCTTTGGAGCTTCTTTAGCAATGGCTGCGCAAGTGGTGCCTATTTCAAAACCACTTAGTTGCACCTTCTGGTCTTGGTCTTCCCCATTTTCAATGTTGGTCAGAGTGTTAACCACTTCAGGATCTCCAGCCAATAAGACTACCTTCCCCTCATGAATGAACTTCATTTTTTTATAGAGACTAGAGGACACCGCCTTCACTAGATGCAACCAAGGCCTTCCCAAGAGCATGTTAAAAGCTGCTGGTATATCAATGACTTGGAAATCAACATCAAACTTCACTGAGCCAATCTTTATAGTAAGGGTAATGATGCCAAGGATCTTCCTCTTGGTGTCATCGTATGCCCTTATGGTTTGGGTGGTTGGCCTCATTTCTTTTAAGGTGATGTCGATACTTTTTGCTGATCTCAATGGTAGCACATTCAAAGTGGACCCATTGTCAACAAGAACCTAGGGAACTATTTTGTCAAGGCATTGAACTGTAATGTGGAAAGCCCAATTATGTTGGGCTTCCTTAGGAAGCTCAGAATCTGAGAACATCAGGGACTGCACTGCATATATTGCTCCTACTATATATGTGAGGTGCATTGGATTTATCTCGATTGGCACTTGCACATTAGTGAGAGACTTCAAGACTGTTTCACGGTGCAAAGGGAATCCCGAAATGGAAATATTTGCCTGGGACTTCTTGAGTTGAGCCAAGACTAGGTTCTCTGGCTCTTTCTTCAGGCTCCTAGTTCCGGCCTCATTAGCCCTTGGCTGTTCTACTGCTAGAGCCTTGCATATGTAGTCTTTCCCACTTCTAGTTTCCATCACGTTGATTGGTTTTTTCACAATAATCTCAGTTGGATAACTATCTTCATCATCACTGTTGGTTAGGGTGATTATCCCCACCATAGAATCATCTTCTTCTGATTCTCCTTACTTGGGGTGGGAAGTCAAGGACCTCCACAAATATCCACTACCCTAGCTCCTAACTTCTTGACTACATTGGAAAGCTATTGGAATGCAGCGTCTACCGCCTCTACAATTGTGTCATATGATCTTCCAGATCATCCAATTGCTCCTGATAGTAAAAATCACTAATAGTTACTTCCCCTAACATTTTGTCAATTTCTTCTATCCTTTCTTGCATTCTCAATGTGTTGGAATACACTTCACACAATTTTTCTTCCAACTCAAATGTGGATTACTATTCATCCATATAAACTTGTGTTAGCTCTCTAGATGCTTCCACATTTTCTAAATCTGATGTAGAGTCATCTCCCTCCATGTATAGGGAAGGGTAAATGCCACTTGTTGGATCAACTATCAGATCATCATTGCTAATGGCGTAGACTGAGAAACATGTTGGATGTTTTGGTGAGTAATATTCCAACTCATCATCATAATCATTGTACCAAGGCCCATGGTAGTCATCTCAGTCTGGATACCCATCATCCACTAGAGAATCAAAGTCATCTCCATCCTTCTCGTTTTCATTTTTGTCCTCATCGTCATCGTCATCATCCTTTTCTTTTCTGATTTCACTCCCACTTGATTCTTCATAAAATTCCTTAGGGCAATCAAATTCTCTACATCCAAACGCTCATAGTATTCAAAGTGTACAAACCAAAAGATTTTTATAGGGTTTGTCCTATCATTACTAGTTCAAAGTTGGACTAGTCCTAACTCATCATCCTCTGTGTCAACTCCCTATGTAGATTAAGGAAGTATATTCTTTGATTTGCTCCCCTATGGCCAATGTGGTTACTTCTTTGAGAAGATCAACTATAATCTCTTCAATTACCTTTGGATTGTCTTCTGAAGTTACAGCAGTCTGAATTAGAGAAGTTGGATCACTCTCCTGGTCTTCCCCTAATGTCTTTACTGACCCTATTAATGAAGTCATCTTTGGGGAATCTGGTAGTGCAAGTATATCCTTCCAATCGTACCCGTCCATCCATCCTTCTTTTAGGTTATATACTGAACCTTGAGAATGAGATTGGTATAAGGGTGATGAGGGATATGAAGTGGGATGGTATGAAGATGATGTAATGTGAGAGGTAGGGTATGAAGATTGGGGGTGATAGGATGAAGAGGATCCTCCACTTTGATGGTGGGGGAAAGGTTGATGATATGGCAGAGGCTAATAATATGGTGGAGGCTGGTAATACGGTGTGGTGGATTCTTTTGATGAGGAGGGATGGACAGGGGTACTCGATTTTCTGACTCTTCCTCTGATGATTCTCTTTTTCTGGGAATTCTTATGATTCTAGCCCTTTGACTCATGACTCTCCTGTAAGCATGGGCATTCATATGATTCTTCCAAGCTCTAGGTACAATGAGTTAAGTGGGGTCACTCTCTATAGTTTCTTCATCCAGATTGTTCACATGACTAGGGAGTGGGATGGTATTGACATTAGGAGACTGCTTGATCTTGACCTTAATGGTTCCATTGTCTACCAAGTCCTGAATTACATTCTGTAAACCCAAACATCTTTTAGCATTGTGCCCCTTCTGAGTGTGGTAGGCATAATACTCATGATCCCTATACCAAGCTGGAGGAGGGTTGCTAATCACTCTTGGAGCCATTGTTCCTAGTAATCCTTTCTTCTTTAACTTTTTATATGCGGCTGTTATGGGCATTCCTAGATCAGAAAATTGCCTTCTTAGGTGAGGAGCCTTTTGGGCAGGTGCATCTGCTTGTATTATAAAGGGCTATGAAGAAGTGGCTAGTGAGACTGATTGCTGAACTGCACTCACAATATTAGTTTCCTGACCCTTTCCCCATCTGACTCAAGTGTTCTTGCTTGCATCTTGGGATGATCCTTGATACTATGCCTCTCTCAGAATTCTGTTCTCCACTCATGTGCTGGTGGTTATTAAGGCATCAAAAGTTTGCAAATGCTGATAGTAAAGAACATCATAATAGGGCCTCTTAAGTTCTCTATTAACATCTCTACCTACTCTACTTCTGAAGGCCTATCTGCCATTTTGGCAGCCTTGTCTCTGAATCTCATCAAGAAGGTGGTGAATTCTTCTTTAGGCTGCTGCCTCAACGTTTCAAGCACCTGACATTTCACATCCACCTCAGTATTCTATGAGTACTGTTTGGTGAAGGCATTCACCATCGCTGCCCAATTATGAGTTTGTGATTATTCCAACTGTGTGAGCCATCTCAGTGCTGGTCCTGATAGGGTTTACATGAAGGCTTGCCCCATCTGGTTATTTGTAAGTTGCCATGACTTGACAATGCTGATGAAGACTTTGAGATGAGCCATGGGATCTCCTGACCCATCAAACCTATCAATATACCACTTGATTTTATTTGAAATTCTTACCCCAGAGAAGAAACTCATTTTCACAGAATCCACTGCTTGGCCTTCTGAGCCTTTTCCTGCTCGAATCATGTGCTCGAATCATTCTCCAACTTCTCTTTGAGCTTCCTTTCTTTCTCTGTCTTCGAAGGCTTAAAGCGGACGTGTGCTACAAATTCCTCTTCTTCATCTACAATCACTACCCTAGGAGAAGGGACCCTGGAATAGGCCCTTTGTTGACCATTCAGACGAGTAGGTGAAGATCCTCTCTGACCAGCTGGTCAACACATGCTCTGGTTCTCCTGAGTCAACTTGGGAAGAATTTTCATGATGACCTGTAGCTCCATTCTGGTCTACATCTCTTGTAGCCGGTGCCAGCTCATTCTTGGGATCAGCTCTGGGAGGGTTCTGAAGTGTATGCAACATCTGAGCTATCCCTCTTTTAACTTCAGCCATTTCTATCTTTAAGTCTCCACAAGACAGACCCAAGCTTTTTCGGGTGTTTTCATATTGGGTGGATCCATACTTATTGGGTTGTAATCACCTAGTAGTAGACAATCTCGAAGAGATGACAGAGGTGATTCAGATTTAGGCGAGTCAACCGATTACCCTGACGTGTCCAAAGGGACCGCAGTAAATACTTGAGGTGTGGAATTGTGCCTGAACCAAAAGTGATTTATTTTAGGATTCTTGAATTCCCAACCCCTTGTTCATTCATTCACTAAATTAACAAACATTGGTAGGGGTGGATAGGGTTTGATGCCCTTGGTCCACACAATGCCATAAGCAGGAAGTTCATACAAATGGCTTGTTAAGAATATTCCCATAAGACATTTCATATACTAAAGTCATGCTTTCCTTGCTCTTTTCCCACTAGGTGTCCTTCCTTTTGATTTTCTCGAGACTTGATGTGACTCTGACGAGATTGCTCTTGAGTCACATATCTGGACTTTTTCCTTAAGGAGGAGGGACACCTTTTATCCAAAACCCACTTTAGGAAAGCAATTCTTTACGATGAGAATATAGTGTATGAACATTCCTTTTCAAGACCGCAAACAAGTTCTACAATTAGCATGTGGTGCTCCTAGCTTCTTCATCTATTTTCTACATGATGCAAGCATACAGTGGATGCAATAGGACCAACTAGGCTTCCTTGATAGGATCTATATTTGCAAGGTACGTGATCCATTTGATATACCCATAGGTATGAGATTAAGGGGGTGACTTCCTTTCCCATTACTTACACACAAGGTTAAGCAATTGGCCACGGGGTGGTGGACCCATGAGTGATTGTATGCAAAAGTGTAATGTAGGGTAACCATCATTCGATCTCAGAATGTAGTAAAGTGCTCAGACCTCCACAAGGGTGCTAACACCAATACAACATCCTCACCATTTGATGATGCATTCGATCTCAGAATGTTACAAAATGCACAGACCTCCCCGAGGGTACTAACACAAATACAACATCCTAGCCGTTTGATGATACCTTTCATTCTTATATAGGAAGTGGGTATCATTTGCTCTCAGAGTACTCTCCATGACATGTACTGATCTCCCTGAGGGTGCGGGCATGACAAGGAGTCCCTCATAAAATGATTTCACTTCGAGTATGATGCATGATGCAATTAGTGAATACAATTACAAACATAGGGTTAGTGAAACATGTTTTCAACCAAAGGTGGTGGAAAACGTTCTTGCATTTAAAGGTAGCATCTAGTATTGGAAGCTTGACATTTATCCCCAGTGGAGTCACCATTGTGAGGGTAGCGACCAGAGAAGAATGGAATATGCATCCCTGTCCTCTCTCCTCTCTCTCTCTCTCTCTCTCTCTCTCTCTACTTTTATAGGAGGGGAGGGGTTCGAGTCATGTGTGCTTTGCTTACGAGCCCCACACTGCCATATAGCCGCTTGGAGATACATGGAGGCCTATTTCACAAGAATATAAAATTTTTCATTTGAGATGGGGGTTTTGATGAAGGTCCAATTTGGGGATTGAGATCATGCAAATGGGGTTTGGAGTCACCACCTAGGGTTATGGGCTTAAGACCCAGGGGTGGGCCCGATTCATGAGAAAAGTGCCCAAAATTTGATCTGGTCTAGAGATTTAGGGTAAGTGTTAGGTTACAGAGTTGGGAAGGTGTTAAGCACCCAGTCTGCCTGGTTCAAACCAGTCTTCTTGCAAGATGCTTGAGAATGAAAATTTTCCATAACCATTACTATTCGATATATATGGCTAAGTCATCACACATATATACATTAATTGAATTCAAACTACTATATACACTAAAACAAGGCATTTACAAAGTCTACATTATGATGAGTTGGTTGAGACATTATACTTGAACTTAACCCCTGTTTTGGGGTCAAGAGGGGTGAGTCCCTAACTTGTTCCGATTCGGACTGTCCTTCAGATTCTCTTGGGTCAAGGGAAGATGGTCTTGACCTCCAACTTCCTTTCTTGGGAGACGCTTATTTTGATAGTATTCCGACAGAGTTTTGGCTAGGAATGATTGCTTTTAGATTTGGATTCGGATAAAGCTTTGGCTAGGATAGGCTATTTCTGGATTTGGATTCGGACAGAGCTTTGGCTAAGGGAAGGCTATTTCAAGATTTGGATTCAGATAGAACTTTGGCTAGGGAAGGTTATTTTCGGACTTCAGATGAGGTGGCACTCTGGCAGAGCTTCCACTGGGAATGTTATTTTCGGATTTAGGATGAGGTGGCACTCCAATATAGCTTCCGCTGGGGATAGGCTAAGGGAGGGCTAGGCTAAGGTGGCACTTCGACAGAGCCTCTACTGAGAATGGCTATTTCTAGAAAGATTCTAAGACACTTGATAGAGGTTTGGCTAGGAAAGGCTATTTCTAAAAAGAATCAGGCTGACCTAAAAAAAGATTGAAGAACTCCAAAGTCTCAAAGAACACTTTGAAGATCCGAACAGAGTTTCAGATCTTAACAAAGATCTCTTCGTAGACCCAAAGAACCTCAAAAAAGGGGGGTTTCTATCTCAATAATGCTCAAGAACACTCAAGGGAGGTGGCTTAAGAACATACTATTTTTGGTTAAAAATTGGATCTAACTAAGAATTTGGATTGAAGACCTTCAAGATCCCAAAGAACACTTCAAAGATCTGAATTTCAGATCTTGACGAAGACTGCTCTGAAGATCAGAAGAAAATTAAGAAGGGGGAGGGGAGAAAAATTTTAGCATGAAAGGGGAGGGGGATTTTGGTGTGTTGGTCTGTTTCTCTTCTAAGGGAGGGAGTATTTATAGTTTTTTCTGGCCAAATAGGAGAGGGGGAATCCCTTCATCCAGTGGATGAAAGGGGGCTCTTGCCTAACGTGAGGAGATAGGATTTTTGTCCAACGGGTAAAGGGGGTTAAAGGAAAAAATGGGTGGGGAGGGCTTTTGCCCAATGGGTAAAAGGGGATTTTAAGAAAAAATGGGAAGAGAGAAATTTTAGCTAAAAAAATGTGATTTTTTCAAAAATGGGAGGAGAGAGAAATTTCAACTGGAAAAAGGTAATTTTTGGAAAATGGGAGGAGAGAGAAATTTCAACTGGAAAAAGGTAATTTTTGGAAAAAGGGAGGAGAGAGAAATTTTAGCTAGTGAAAAAGGTAGTTTTGGAAAAGTAGGAGGAGAGAGAAGGTTTAGCCAAAAAATGTAGTTTTCAAAAAAAGGGAGGAGAGAGAAAGATTAGGTAGGTAGTGTGGGTGATATCACGGGTGAGTGAATGCATGGGTGTGCAGGCAATGTGCACAGTGTATACGGGTCATGCATGAGCAGTATTCGCGTGCATGCATGGGCAGCAGTCGCGTGCACGCATAGGCAGCAGCCAGTGCATGCAGGTGTGCGGGCTAACCTACTGGCCAGCATGCACATGTGCATGAGGGGGTGTAGTAGCTGGGCCGCGGACCTGTGCCCGCGGGGGCGTAGGCTAGCAGGCCATGGGCAACTGGGTGGGCAAGGTTACAAGGCCGCGGGCCTGTGCCCACATGGGTGTAGGCCAACAGGGCTATGTGCATGACTGAGGGGCTGTGTGTATGGCTATGTGCATGGCTATGGGGCTGTGTGCATGGCTATATGCATGGCTGTGAGGCTTGGCATGGCTGCTTGCATGTACTGTAGCCTGTGGGCACCGAGCATGCGTGGGTTGGCCTATTGGCCAGAGTGCGCAGTGCATACACAATTATGGGTTTTTCTGGTGATGCTTACAGGAGATCCGTCGGTTTGATTTTATCATATCATATATCGTCAGAATCGTATTTTTGAGTACTATTCATTTGTACGGTCATTTTGACCAGATTGCTTCATATATAAAAGTCAAAATTAGACCTTCCTCTCTCCCGTGTGGGGATTTCTAGGGTTTTGGGTAGGGGAATGTTTCCATCAGCACCTCTATCGGTCGGAAGCCAGAAGTCATGCCCAAGATCCATATTTCATCATAGCCAAAGGAGGGTGACAAAATTGGGTGTCTACAGGGTTCCATGGATGGTTTGGAATCCTCTATAAGATGTATATGATGTTGCACAATAGAAGGGCTTATACCCTTGATGTCAGCCATAGTCCAACCTAGGGATTCCTTATTATATTTTAACACTTTAAGCAATTCCTCTTCCTGGCTAGAAGTCAAATCTGAAGAAATTATTACTGGAAGAGTCTGGTCAGGCCCTAGGAAAGCATACCTCAAATTAGATGGCAATTCCTTAAGATCTAGCTTAGAAGGTTCAACTATTGAAGGTTTGGGGATAGGATTGGAACGGAGTCCTAAGGGCTCCATAGGTGTGTAAATACTCAAGACTTCAGAAAAGAAATTTTCATTATCATCATCCAACTCATCTATACACTTTTGGAATTATGAATCAAATCAATATCAAAATTGGTAATTAAATTATCAGAAAAATCCAAAATATTCTCAAGCTTATTGAACTCTTCTTCTATATTTGGTTGCTTGCCTATCCTAGACATGTTAAACTTAATAGTTTGGTTGCCAAAAGATAACCTTAGGAAACCATTCCAGCAATTGATTAATGTATTACTAGTAGCTAGGAATGATCTTCCTAGAATTATTGGAATCTCATACTACACAATGAAATCAACAGGAAAAATAAATTCCCCCACTTTAAGTAAGACATCGTCAATCATCCCTTTAGGAATCTTAATAAACCCATCTACCAACTGAAGAGTGGTTCCAGTGGCTTTTAATTCTCCCGATCCTAGTTTTTTATACACATGGTAAGGCAAAAGATTCACACTTGCGCCAAGGTCAAGTAAGGCATGCTCAATGCAGGTGTTGCCTATGACACAAGCAATGATAGGGCTCCCTGGATCCTTATACTTGGAGGCTATAGTTTGAGTAATTATGGAACTAACATTACCTACCAAGAATACCTTTTTGGGCACACTAGTGATATGTTTATGAGTACACAAATCTTTTAGAACCTTAGCATAGGCAGTGATCTGGGATATAGCATCCAAAAGAGGGATGTTCACTTCTACCTTTTTGAAGACTTCGAAAATCTTGTCCATGAAAGAAGTCTTCTTTTTGTTTACCAAGCGATTAGGAAAAGGGATAGGTGGAACATAAGGACTATTAGGAATTTCCTCTTTTTCAAAAGAATTATTTTTTGTTTCCTCAACCAAATCATCTTTAGATACTTTAGGTTCATCAGACGAACCTGGAACAGGAGGCACACTCGTGTCCTCAATAAAAGGAGAGTTAACAGGAGTAATAGATGGGGAAGATTTAGGAATACTTTGTTGGTATTCTCGGTCACTCCTAAGGGCATAAACAACATTACATTGGTTGGAGGGCCCTTGTTGGGTATGACCTTGTACCACATTCAGTGATGCATTAGTGGGTGCTTGTGAACTAATAGGTTGATGCCTAGGGTTAGGCTTTGGTAGACTTGGCAATGTTCCCTTCTCCCTCTCATATAGAATTGAAAAACTTGGGTGAGTTCTTTTGTAAGATTTTGATGGTTATTATGAGGAGGGCCATATTATTTTTCAAGTCACTTATTCTAGTTGCCTCTCTAGTGTTGGTATACCCAGGGGGTTACTGATAAGATGATATGAGAGGGGGCCAAGGAATACTAGCCTGAGGCCCTACATTTGGCCTAGGAAAAGTATTTGGAGCAAAAGATTGTTGTGTAGAGGGAGGTCTTTGAGTTCTAGGTTGACCTTGATTATGGAAATTGAAAGGCCCTGCTTGGTTGCCCTGATTCCAGGAGAAATTTGGGTGATTTTTCCATCCTGGATTGTAGGTGTTACTATATGGATTATTTTGATAGAAGGCATTAACGCTTTCATTCGAAGTGCCCCCAGAGCTGTTGGGGCATTCTTCTATGACATGCCCAGGGGACTGGCACCAAGCACACATCTTAACCAAATTGACTAATGATGGCTCTCTAGGAACAATAGCCTCAATCCTCTTGATTAGGCTATCTAAATGGTCTTCCTTGGCTACTACCCAATCCAAAAAATATCCTTTCACTCCTATGGTTCTTTCACTTACTCGCACTCATAGGTTTTATTAGCTAGGTCAAGTAAAAATTCTCATGCCTCTCCTTCATCTGTAAAGGATGTGAATCCCCTAGAGCATATATAATCTATCATTTGTTTAGTTGAGAAATCAATACTCTCATAAATAATCTGACATAAATGCCATAAGTCTAGGCCATGTTGAGGGCATTCTTGGAGTAGATCCTTGAATCTCTCCATAAGTTTAGAAAAGGACTTACTAGGCTTCTGTCTAAACTGGAGGATATCACTTCTGAGATTATTGGTCTTGTGAGTTGGGAAAAACTTTTTGAGGAAGACAACCATGAATATCTCTCATGTGGTAATGGAATTTGTGGATAACCCATACAACCACTTCTTAGCTTGGTCTTTTAATGCAAAAGTGATGAACCTAAGCTTAACAGCATTATCAGAAAGCTATTGGACTTTAATTACAAAGCATACCTCTTCAAATTCCCCAAGGAATAGGTATGCATCCTCAGAGGGCAGCCCATGAAAATGGGGCAACATAGTGATGAACTGAGATATGAGCTCATAATTATTGCCTTGGGCTTGTGGTAGAACTATGCAGGAAGGTTGGGCTGTTCTAGCAGGATAGAACCTATCTTTCAGAGATTTAGGAGAAGGGTTTTACTGTTGGTCTCCCATATTGAAAGGTACTAAAGAGAGTAAATGTATAGGGTCACTCTTTCTAACCTATTTGCACTATTATGTACCCACCCAACACTCATGCGATAGAACACTATCCACAACTAGAATAAAACAAATCACAAACATAAAAGAATGAAAATTTTTTTGAAAACTTTTATTGTACTCAACTGAGCTATAAACCAACTAATGTATTGATTATACCCCAAGAATCCTCATATTTCCTTATCAGTATGGGGCGTGGGCATCTCTTGAATTGGTTTGATCTTGATAGGGTCAACTTTGATGCCACTTTCACTCACCAAGAATCCCAACAATTTCCCTGTCGTTGCCCCAAATACACATTTTTAAGGATTCAACTTCAGCTGATGCTTCTTAATTCTTTTAAAAAATCTCCTTAATGCAGGAACATGCCCTAGTCAGTCCTTTGACTTCACTATCATGTCATCCACATAGACCTCCACCTCTTTGTGCATCATGTCATGTAGGATGGTTGTAGCTACTCCCTGATAAGTTACCTCGACATTCTTTAATCCAAAGGGCATCATTTTGTAATAATAAGTTCCCCATGGGGTAGTGAAGGCTGTCTTTTTGCAAACATCGAGGTGCATACTTACTTGATTGTATCCTGAGAATCCATCCATAAATGATAGTAGGGCATACCCCACTGTATTGTCAACCAACACATCAATGTGGGGTAGTGGAAAATTATCTTTTGGACTTACTTTGTTAAGATCCCAGAAGTTGACACACATGCACACCTTACCATCTTTTTTGAGGACCGAAACTATGTTAGCCAACCATTGAGGATACTTCACTACTTGTTGAAACCCTATATTCCACTACTGCATGACCTCTTCCCTGATCTTCTCACTCCATTCTGGGCGCATCCTTCTGAGCTTTTGTTTGATTGGATTAGCATTGAGATAAGTCGGTAAATGGTATTACACAATGTTGGGATCTATCCCAGGAATATGCTTGTAGGACCAAGTGAAGACTTCCATGAATTCTTTCAAAAGGCTAACCATCTGTCCCACTTCATCATACAAGGTGGTACCAATTTTCACCTCTCAAGGGCATTGGTTAGTTCCCAAATTAATAACCCAAGTATCCTCACAGATTGGTTGGGCCTTTTTTGGTTTGCATTGTTTTATTAAGTTAGGATATTCATTATGATCATCATCAAAAAAAGGAGGCAAGTCATACTCAGAATTAGAGATTTCATTAATAAAAGAGGATGTAATAGACTAGAAATACATGAACTCTGAATTAAAAGGAAATATAGACATATAACTATGAACAGGAGACTCAACAACAAACTCGATAACTAACTCGATGCTTTTATTAGTGGTACCCAAGTTGGTTGACTTAGTAGCATGAGTGAACTTGAAGTTCTTTCAAATGCATGTCCAGTTTAGGAGTGGCTAGTTGGCTTGATGGATGAGTAGGTGTGGTAACGAGCCTTCTTCTTCCCCTAGAATTGATATGGCTACCTCTTCAGTGGTCCAAGTATTATGCAACATTGCTTTCCAATAAACCCCAATGCAAGGCCCATCAAACTAAAGTGTAAAAGAATGTGTCTTGAATGGAGTGAGAAAATAAGGGAATAAGTGATGAAACAATGGAATGCTGGCTTCTTGCAAGTGGTGGAATACCCCTAATGGTTGTGTAATAGCCTGAAATTTGAAGCAACTGAGCTCAAGTGTATGGCCTAACTCACAGCTGGAAGTGGGTTGCCTTGCTGTGGATTTATTGTATAGGCTGACCCATAGACCCAAAGAAAGAGTGCAAATGGTCAGAAGAGAGATGGGACCAATCCTACTTTGGCTGGACATGTAAGCCCAAGAGGTAGGATAGCAACTGGATCATAGAGAAGAGACCTAGCAGGTCCTACATTGGCAAATTGGCCAACCTATTTGAGTGGCAGAATATAAAAAATTAGATTTTTTTGTTGTGGGCCCCACCCCTTTTGTAGTGTGATTCTTCCCACTCTTGCCATGTGTAAAGCCATGTTTGGGGATCCTAATGCATTAATCACCATAAAGGTCAGTGGAGTCTATATTTAAGTATTTAATTTTAAAACTATTGAATTAATGGGTTAATTTGAGGGTGTATAGCCAAATAGGCCCTAAGGGCTATTTTGGCTGGGTATTTAAGAGATGGGGCTGCTAGTGTTCACTATTTTGCTGCTGAAATTCAGTGGAATAGAGAAGAAGGCAAGAAGAGGAAGAAGGAAGGAAGAAAGAAGAAGAAGAAGGAAGAAGGAGAGAGAGAGAGAGAGAGAGAGAGAGAGAGAGAGAGGAAGGAGAATTTGCTACCTCTGTTGCTATTGTCGAGGGGCTATAGCCAAGCTTGATGCTACTGCATCTTCTCTCACTTGTTGCTAGTAAGGCTATTAAGGCTAGGAATGAAGTCGATGAGCTGAACAACAGTACCTAGGTACTCCCTACCATGTCTGTAAGTCACAGACATCAAAAGAGGTAAATTACTCTGACTTATCCCAGTGAATTTAGCCAAGGTAGAATTCAGCAAAGGGTAAGGTTGTCTTTAATTTCAAATTGACAATGGAAATTTGACTATAAGGACTCAATTTAGCCTCCCACAGGAAAAGCTCCAATTTTTGGACCCCAATTAGGACCCAATTGGCTGTAGGGTGGTCGCAGAAACCCTAGGTCATGGGGTTTTTACTAATTAGGCTAAATTAATAGTAATTGGAAGTGGGGTTGAGTCCACATAAACCTAATTCTACCTAGAAAGGGGTAGAAATTATAGCTGGTACACCCAGGGTGGGAATTGGGCAAGTTGGAACCCAACTGACCTAGTGATTTGTCCTGAAAACCCAAATTGGACATGGGTAGGAATCCCATAAACTAGATTTCATGTAATTGGGTGTGTAAAGATGAAAAGTGAAGTGGGGTAGGCCTCTGCCTGCACATTTGAGCTAGAGTCCTAGTTGGTTCCGAAGAAACTCCATTGGAACCAAATCACATGTATTAGGGTTCAAGTGAAATGAACTGTAATTGACCAATTTGAACCCCTACCTATGTTTAACATGGTTTGGAAACCTTATAGGACAGACTTGGATTTGTGGGATTTCATCCAAAATTATTCTATCCAAGAGAAGGTAGAAATTCTGTTGCTAAGAGCCTATCTTGTTAAGCAACCGGCTAGCTAGTTTGCCCTTGATAGTACTGCTAGGGCTATCAATTCCAGGCCCACACCGGTAGGCTCAACTAAGCCTTATACGTTTATGGTCCGACCTAGACCGGTCTGATTAATAAATGTGTCGAGCTATAAATGGTAGTACATGGTGTAGCCGCCTAGCCCAACGGACACCCAATCAACCTGACACATTTACAAGCCCAACTTGAACCGACTCATTTAAGCTCAACCTAGCCCAACCCTTTTAATATTATTTGTATTTTTTTATTTCCTTCTTTTTTCTTTTTCTCTTTCCTATTTTTTCTCTCTTTTCTTCAAACTTGTGCACAACCCTCCCCTTTGGATGATTTTTCTTGCTTTGCTTTGACCAATCTTCTAATTTAATGGGAAATCTCATCTATGCCCTTGGTGCTTTAAGTAGGTGGAAAATAGGATGGAGAAAATCTTCATAAAATCTCCAAAAAAAGAGAATCGACCAAAGTGAAGGAGAGAGAGTCTTCAATGCCCCATGTGTGTCCCTCCATCTTGTTCGCATATAAAATATTCCCCTGGGACAACTACTGAAGGGCTAACCTGCATCTCAGTTCAGTTCTGGTCCATTATTCTTTTTTTTTTTACACAAAAAGAATAATTGCATGTACGTGTGTCTAAACGAATGTGTACTTTTAATGCAACATGTCCATCTTACTCAGAATTTCGTCCTCTTCATAGCCATAAAAGAAACAAGACCTCTTTATGTGTAAAATTGGAGATATGGTGCCTAATATCCTTAATGCCTTGTAAATGCAAAACCTACAAAAAGAGAGTAAATCCCAAGGTAGCTCTATTCTAAATATGTAAAATGCATGCTTTTTACCCTAAGATTTCACACATAAATGTGCTCATTATATTTTATTTTTTATTTTTTTAATACTATTTGTATTTAGTGCTAAGGCTATGTGATATATACAGTTGAAATGGTGGTGAATGTTATCTGAACTTTCATCTTTTGCAAACATGGTTTAATTGATTTAAGCCTGCTCAACTTGAGTTGTGTAGGCATAGTTTAATTTATTTGAGTTCTGCTCGGTTATAGACCAAGTACCATAGTAACTTAGCTGCTTTGCCCATCTTTGGCTTAATCCATTTTAACTATGGTATCTTTCTTCGCTATGCCCATATTTGCCTTATTTTATTGGTATTCCTTTCAAGCGCATTTAAAAGACCAATTTTAAAGAGGACCCATTTAAAGTTAAACAAGTTTATAGCCCGGTTATGACCCGACTAAGGCCTGTTTATGGTAGCCCAATTAAAGCCCGAGACTGATCGACCTAATTATCAATCGTACCATGCCCACGCTAGCTAAGCCCGTTTAGCTAAATGGTCATTCACGGCTGTGAGGGTAGTGGCCAGAAATGGACATATGCATGTCGATTCCATCATCTCTCATCTCTTTCTCTTTCATGTGTGGGAGGGAGTGTGTCATGTGTGCTTACCTTGCGGGGCCTGCACCACCGTATCACTGCTCTATGATACGTGGGGACCTATTTCACAAGAGTGTAAAATTTATCATTCAAGATAGGGGTTTGATGATGGTCCAATATGGGGATCGGGATCATACAAATGGGAGTTTGGAGTCACCACCTAGGGTTATGGGCCTAGGACCCTAGGGTGGGCCCAATTCCTAAGAAAAGGGCATAAAATTTGATCTGGTCTAGAGATTTAGGGTAAGTGTCAGGTTGTAGAATTGGGAAGGTGTTAGGCACCCAATCTACCTGGTTTGACTAATCTTCCTATTAGATGCTTAAGAACGAACATGTTCCATCGTTATTACTATTCCACATGCATAACTAAGTTATATATATATATATACATTGACTGAATTTAAGCTACTATATACACTAAAATAAGGTCTATATAAACTGTACATGATGACAAGTTGGTTGAGAAATTGTACCTGAACTTTACCCATGTTTCGGGTCAAGAGGGGTGGGCCCTTGATTAGTACCGGCTTAGACTGTCTTCTGGATTCTCCTGGCTCAGGGGAAGATGTTCTTGACCACTAACTTCCTTTCTTGAGAGATGTTAACTATAATGGTATGCAGACAGAGTTCCGGCTAGGAATAGTTACTTTTGGATTTAGGTTCGGACAGAGATTCGGCTAGGGAAGGCTATTTTTAGATTTGGATTCTGATAGAGCTTTGGCTAAGGAAGGCTATTTTTGGGCTTATGATGAGGTGGTGCTCCGACAGAGCTTCTGCTAGGGATAGGCTAGGGGAGGGCTAGGCTGTGGTGGCACTCCGATAGAGCTTCCGCTGGGAATAGGTTAGGGGAGGGCTAGGCTGTGGTGGCACTTCAATAGAGCTTCCGCTGGGAATAGCTATTTCTAGAAAGATTCTAGGGGCACTCGGACAGGGCTTTCGCTAGGAACTGCTATTATTGGAAATAAATGGATCAACCTAAAAATGGATTGAAGATCCCCAAAGCCCCGAAGAACACTTTGAAGATCCGAACAAAGCTCTAGATCTTAACAAAGATCTCTTCATAGACCCGAAGAAGCTCAAGGTGGAGGGATTTCTATTTCTGGTAAAGCTCAAGAACACTCAAAAGGGGAGGCTAAGAACATACTATTTTTGGCAAAAACCGGATTGGACTAAGAACTTGGATTGAAGATCTTCAAAATTCTAAAGAACACTTCAAAGATCTGAACAAGATTTCGGATCTTGACGAAGATTGCTCTGAAGACCCGAAGAAAATCAAGAGGGGTAGGGAAGGAGGAGAGAGGGTTTCACTACTATGCAGTGAGGTGGGGTTGTTTGGTGTGTAAAATCCAAAGGATGGGGGGTATTTATAGGATTTCCGGACCAATGGAGAAGAGGGAGAATTTTTAACCAATGGAAAAAAGAGGGTTTTTGGACTAAAGTGGGTGAAGAGGGCTTTTATCCGATGCGTAAAAGGGGTTCTTGGACTAAAATGGATGAAGAGGGCTTTTATACAATGGGTAAAAAGGGTTTTTTTGGGAGAGAGGATTCTTGGCCAAAAAGTGGGTTTTGGTCCCAAATGGGTGAAGAGGAAATATCTTCACCCATCGGGCCAGTGGAATAGGTGTACAGGCAGTGGCATGTGGGCAGTGGCATGGGTGTGCATGCCATGGCATTAGTGTGCAGGCAGTGGCATTGGTGTGTGGGCAATAGCATGGGTGTGCGAGCAGTGGCATTAGTGTGCAACACATGGCACGCGGGCAGTGGCATAGGTGTGTGGGCAGTGGCATTAGTGTGCGGCACACGACACATTGGAGGTGGCATTAGTGTGTGGCAAATGGCACACGGGGCAGCATGTCTATGCAGCACATGGCGCACTGGGCAACACCCATATGGGGATGTGGGTTGGATCATGGAGGGGCATGGATCATGCTGTACGAGGTGCGGACCATGCTGTGCGAGGGAGTGGGCCATACTATGCGAGGGCATAGACCATGTCGTGCGGGGCCATGTTGTGTAGGGGCACGCACACACAGTACCGGTGCTGGCAGGGTTGGCTGGGCAACAGGCAGGGGCTAAGCAGCAGACAGGGGTTGGGCAGCAGCTAGCGCACAGTATGCATGTGCAATCACTAAATTTTTCTATCAATGATCACAGGAGATCCAACAGTCTAATTTTAACATGCCATTGTTAGGATTTAAAATGTAACTGTAAGAGTACGGATCAGTGTAGCCACTTTATTTTTAGGTTCTTTAATAATACGAAAGTGAACCGATTAATGGTTGTGATCTAATTCTAACTACCATCCTAAACATATGTATCTAAAATAACGTTCTAACCATTCATCATCTAAGAATTTAAATACATAAGCTTGACAATTAAAATTAAATAATTAAAAATAAACAACCCACACAATTAAAAAGTAATAAAGAAAAAAAATGCTAAAATAAAAATAAAGTAAAAGAAAGGGGATAAAGCTAGAGAGAGGCTCACAAGTAGGTTTCTCTACTTAGCCTGAGGGATGCATCATAATATGAGCTTCCCTACTTGACCAGAGAGTCACACTTCCAAGGGTTACTCTACTTGGCTTTAGGGAAATGGAGGCAATTAAAATAAAAACAATAAAATGATGGTTCTATGTCTAGGAGGGGCAAAGCCAACTTATACACTAGCCATGAACCTTGGGAAAAAGGGAAAGCAATAATGTAATGATTGAAATTAAAATCCTAAATTAAGAACGAAAGGGTAGTCAGAAGAGAGAATGAGAGGGGGGAGAGAAGACTATTGAAGAAGCCTACCTACCTGAATCAATCCTTGAACTTAAAAGCTTGGGTGATTTGAGATACTGCCAACCCTAAAATCCAAATCTGGATTGAGCCAAATCTAAAATTCTGGGTCTGGAGAAAACAAATCTTAAAAACAAAACTGAACTTAAAAAAAGAGATGCTCCACGGCTTGTGATCTTTTCAGCTAGATCTAAGCCTAGAACTATAACTTAAAAATTATAACTCAATTGCATAAATTATAAATATAAAAGGCTGAATAAAAATAAAAGAGTGCTTACATTAATTGAAATAAAAATCTATTACAAAAGTGATTAAAGCAAAAACAAAGAAGAACTAAAACTAAAGAGAGTGAGAGAGAGAGAGAGAGAGAGCAACTAAAAAAAAACCTAGAAGAAGAATGAAGTGTCTCCCCTCCTCTTACATGAGTTGTATTTATAACAAATGGGGAGGTAAGATAACAAATTTCTCTTTCCTAAAAGGGGGAAACCCACAATTGGTAGGTGAGATTTTTTGAGACCAAAAGTGCTAAGGTGGAGGAGAGAGAAGAGAGAAATAAACTTGGAGAAATTTCCTATAATTTTTTTGCTTATTTTCTTTCCTTTTTTTTTTTATTTATTTTCTCTTCTTTTTCTCCCTCTCTTCAAATCTTGTGCACAACCCTTGTTGGCTGATTTTTTTTCTTTTCCTTGGATGATTTTCCTTCTTACTTTGTGTGATTTGGACAATCTTCTGGTGATGATGTGGAGGAGAGAGAAGATTTGGACAAGATTTATTTTTTCCTTTTTTTTTTTTTTTTTTGATCTTCTTGCGCAAGAAACCCTGCCCTTGATTTTCCTTGCTTTGTAGATTTGGACAATCTTCTAATTTGATGTGGAAATCGCCTCCATGCCCTTAGTGCTTTAAGTGAGTGAAAAGAAGAAAATCTTCGACAAAATTCTCCAAAAAAAAGACAACCATGAGATTCAAACTTGAGACCTCCTGGTGAGCATGGGAATTTTGCACACCATAGCTCACCAATTATACTAGGTAGTTGTTGTTAGAGAGATATGACACCTGATAATGCTTAAGGCCTTTAAAATACAAAACCTACAAAAAGAGAGTAAAACCCAAGGTTGCTCTATTCTAAATATGTAAAATGCATGCTTTACTACTTAGATTTCACACATAAATGTGCTCATCAGCCATATATCGTTGAAATCGTATTTCTGAGCAATCCATATGTATGGTCATCTTGACCAGATTCCTTTGTATATAAAAAGTTAAATTTTGACCCTCCTCTCTCCCACGCATAGATTCCAAGGGTTTTCAGGTAGTGGAATGTTTATGGGTTTTCTTAATCCATCATATTTGTTGATCGAAAGTCAGAAGTAAAGTCCAAAATCTGCATTTCATTATAGCAGGGGGAAGGGTGACAAAATTCGGTGTCTACAGAATGCCCCTCTTTGGCCGAGGTCTGTGCCAATAGCCAAAGGGCAAAGAAAAGAACTACCACATTTTGTCACCCAGAGCATGTACTGTCGTCATTTTGCTCATTGATGATGGAGTTGAAAATACAACAGGTAATATCTCTTAACTACTTTAAAATTGAGGACTTACCTACGCCGTTGATGGTAGGAAAGAAATTTGAGCCCTTTCAATCCTGTTAGAAGAAGTTGAACTAACATTTTGCAGTGATTTAAGCCCTCCCTGCAGAAAATCTTAGTACATGAAAAATGTTCTTCCTAAGCTGGACTTTCATTTGCTAGTCCTAATGATTAATCTATCATTTGCAGAGATTTGAGCCCTCCCTGCAGAGGATATTAGTAACTGATTTTTGGATTTTCCTTAGCTAGGCTTCACATGTGCCAATTCAGAGAATTTAGTGTCCAGGTTGGGTCTTTCGAGCCAATCTGGACTATCTGAGACCATTGGTTATAAGAAAGGAATTCACTGTTCTTCCAACCTTGCAACGGGCAAAAAAATTTGATTCTTGGATTTTCCTTAGCTAGGCTTCATATGTTCCAGTTTAGGGATTTGGTCTATAAGATCAGGTCACTTTGAGCCGATACAAAGAGAAAGGGCCCCCTAAGGTCTGGTAAATGCAATTGGGCCATCTAAGGCTGGGTCAATGAAATTGTTTCTCTTCTTAATTTTCCCTTGATTTCTTGATTTTTAGTTATTTGATTTAGAATCTTGCTTTTACTATTGATCTTGCTTTTTGCTTTTTACCCTTGAATTTGAATCTCAAAGATTTTTTTTTTCTTTTGGGAAAACGAATTTTTTTCTATAAAATGGCCCCCCTCCTTTGTTCATTCCTCATTCTAACTTTTTTGAGTGAAGAACGATTCGTGAGTGAGCGGGTTCAGGTTTTTGGAACCTTCAGGTTTTTCTTGAAGTTCTTCATCTTGTTCTTGAGGGAGGAGTCATTTGGAGAATTTGACATTCATGTGGGCTTTTGTGTTAATTGGAAAACTTTTTGGGGCTTCTTGTGATTTTGTGAAAATATGGCCGAAAGAAGAAAGAGAAAGACTTATGGAGAAATACAGCTGGAGAGTTACAGTAGTTCTTCACACAGGGTCAAGCAAATGAGGTTTGGAGTCGCCACCTAGGGTTATGGGCCTAGGACCTAGGGGTGGGCCTGATTTTTAAAAAAAGGACCCAAAATTTGGTCTGGTTTAGAGATTTAGGATAAGCATCAGGTTACAGAGTTGGGAAGGTGTTAAGCACCGAATCTACCCAATTCAACCAGTCTTCTTGCTAAATGCTTGAGAACGAACATTTTCCATAATTATTACTGTTCCACATGTATGGCTAAGTTATAACACTTATATACATTAAGTGAATTCAATCTACTACATACACTAAAACAAGGGTTATTAGATATCTACATTATGCTTAAATGAGAAGAGAGCTTACACTTGAATTTGACCCCTATTTTGGGACAAGAGGGGTGGGCCCCTGATTGGTACCGGCTCAGAATGTCTTTTGTGTTCTCCTGGCTCAGGGGAAGATGGTCTTAACCTTGAACTTCCTTTCTTGAGAGATGCTAATTGTGATTGTATCTGGACAAAGTTTCGGCTAGGAATGGTCCCTTTCGGATTTGGATTCGGACAGAGCTTCGGCTAGGGAAGGGTACTTTTGAATTTGGATTCGGACAGAGCTTCTGCTAGGGAAGGCTTTTTCCAAGCTTGGGATGAGGTGGCACTCCGGTAGAGCTTCTGCTAGGGATAGGCTATGGGAGGGTTAGGTTGAGGTGGCACTTCGACAGAGCTTCCGCTGAGAATGGCTATTTCTGGAAATATTCCAGGGACACTCGAATAGAGGTTCGGCTAGGAAAGGCTATTTTTGGGCTTGGGATGAGGTGGCACTCTGACAAAGCTTCCACTGGGGATAGGCTAAGGGAGGGCTGGGCTTAGGTGGCACTTCGGCAGAGCTTCCACTGGGAATGGCTATTTCTGGAAACATTCTAGTGACACTCAAACAGAGGTTCGGCTAGGAAAGGCTATTTTTGAAAAGAAATAGGCTGACCTAAAAATGGATTAAAGAACTCTAAAGTCCCAAAGAACACTCTGAAGATCCGAACAGAGTTTCAGATCTTAACAAAGATCTCTTTATAAACCCGAAGAACCTCAAAAGGGGGGGTTTCTATCTCAAGAATGCTCAAGAACACTCAAGAACACTCAAAGGGGGTGGCTTCAAGATCCCAAAGAACACTTCAAATATCCGAATGAGTTTTCGGATCTTGACAAAGATGGCTCCGAAGATCAGAAGAAAATCAAGAGGGGGGAGGGGAGGAAAATTTCACTCTAAAAGAGGATTCAAGTGTCTTGGTGTCTTTTTTCTAAGGGAGGGGGGATTTATAGTTTTTTTCAACCAAATAGGAGAGAGGGAATCCCTTTATCCAGTGGACGAAAGGGGGGCTCTTGCCTAAAGTGAAGAGATATGATTTTTTTCCAATGGGTAAAAGGGGGGGTTGAAGGAAAAAATGGGTGGAGAGGGCTTTTGTCCAGTGCATAAAAGGGGATTTTAAAAAAAAAATGGGAGGAGAGAGAAATTTTAGCTAGAAAAAGGTGATTTTTAGAAAAGAGAGAGGAGAGGGAAAGTTTTGCTAGAACAGGTAGTATTTAAAAAAGCAGGAGGAGAGAGAAGGTTTAGCCAAAAAAGGCAGTTTTTAAAAAAGTGGGAGGAGAGAGAAGGTTTAGCTAGAGGAGAGAGAAGGTTTAGCTGGAAAAGGCAGTTTTCAAAAAAGTGGGAGGAGAGAGAAGGTTTTGCTAAAAAAGGCAGTTTTCAAAAAAGTATGAGGAGAGAAGGTGTAGCCAAAAAAGGTAGTTTTCAAAAAAGCAAGAGGAGAGAGAAATTTTAGGCATGGATGTGGGTGATGTCATAGGTACACAAATGCATGGGTGTGTAGGTAGTGTGCACAGTGGGTAGGCCATGTGCACGGTGTGCGGGCCATGTGCGTGGTGTGCGGGCACAGTGTGCACAACGTGCGGCAAGGGCCTGCACACTGTGTGGTGGGCCCATGCACAGGTGTGTGGCCAGGATGGGCTGGCTGGGCTTGGCTGGGCTGGCTGGCTGGGTTGGGCTGGGCTGGTTGGCTGGGTTGGGCTAGGCTGGCTGGCTTGGCTTGGCTTGGCTGGGCTGGCTGGGTAGCTGGTGTGCTCGACATGCGCACGAAAAAATATGATTTTCCAGGGAAGGTTATGGGAGATCTGTCGATCCAATTTGGCATACCATATATTGTCAGAATCATATTTCCGAGCACTATCCATCTATATAGTCATCTCGACCAGATTCCTTCGTATATAAAAATCCAAAAATTAGACCCCTTCCCTCCCGCACGGGGATTTCTAAGGGTTTCAGACCTGGGAGTGTTTTGGGGTTATCTAGGTAGGTAGGGGATGAATTTTAGGGGTTTTAGGTTAGGTGAGCGATTTTTCCAGGTTTCCAGTGGGACTGTCCATGTGCGGGGCATATGTGCGAGTAGGGATGATTTTTTAGGGATGATTGCCGGAGATCTATCAGCCTGATTTTGATGTATCATATATCATCAAAATCGTGTTTCTGAGAACTATTTATCTGCATGGTCATCTTGGCCAGATTCCTTCATATATAAAAATTCAAAATTAGACCTTCCTCTCTCCCATGCAGGGATTTTCAGGGTTTTGGGTAGGAGAATGTTTCCATTAGCATCTTTGTTGGTCAGAAGTTGGAGGTCACATCCAAGAGCTATATTTCATCATAGCCAGAGGATGGTGACAAAATTGGGTGTCTACAGAATGCCCCTCTTTGGCCGAGGCCTGTGCCAATGGTCGAAGGGGCAAACAAAAGAACGACCACATTTTGTCACCCAGAGCATATAATGCCGTCATCTTGCTCAGTTATGACGAAGTGGAAAAAAATGCAATAGACAATATCTCTAAAGTTTTAGGACTTATCTAGGCTGCCAATTGGGGGAAAGGAATTCGCTGCTCTTCTAATCCTACAAAAAAAGTTAGTACTTTGATCCTAATTATTCCTTAGCTGGGCTTTGTATGTGCCAGTTCAGGGAAATGTGGTCTCGAGGTTGGGTCTTTCGAGCCAATCTGGACTATCTAGAACCAATGGTTATAAGAGAGGAATTTGCTGCTCTTCCAATCTCGTAACAAGTAAAAAAGTTTGATGCTTGGATTTTCCTTAGCTAGGCTTCACATGTGCTAGTTCAGGGATATATGGTCTCCAGGCTAAGCCAATTTGGACTATCTGAGACCAATGATTATAAGAGAGGAATTCACTGCTCTTCTAATCTTGTAACAAGTAAAAAAAGTTTGATGCTTGGATTTTCCTTAGTTGGGCTTCACATGTGCCAGTTCAGTGATATATGGTCTCTAGGTTGGGTCTTTTGAGCCAATCTACACTATCTGGAACCATTGGTTATAATAGAGGAATTCTCTACTCTTCCAATCTTACAACAAGTAAAAAAAGTTTGATGCTTGGATTTTCCTTAGCTAGGCTTCACATGTGCTAGTTTAGGGATTTGGTCTATGAGATCGGGCCACTCGGATCCAACTGAAAGAAAAAAGGGGCCTCCTGGGGTCGGGTTAACAACATTAGGCCACCTGGGGCCGAATAAAAATGATTGGGCCGCCTGGGTCCGAGTAAATGCAATTAGGCCACTTGGGGCCATGTTAATAAAATTGGGCTGCTTGGGGCCGGGTTAATGAGATTGGGCCACCTGGGGCCGAGTCGATGCAATTGGACCACCTAGGGCCGAGTCAATGTAATTGGGCCATCTAGGGCCCGGTCAATGCAATTGGGCTACCTGGTCGGGTCAATTCAATTGAGCCACTTGGGGTCGGGTCAATGAGATTGGGCCACTTGGGGCCGAGCAAATGCAATTAGGCCGCTTAGGGCCGAGTCAATGAGATTGGGCCGTCTGGGGCTGGGTAAATTATGTCTTCTCTTGATTTTTGGGTAAGAATTTTATTTTTGATGTTGATTTGGAATCTTTTGATTCTTGATGTTTATTTGGTATCTTAAATTTTTTTTTTTTGGAGAAAATTTTTTGTATAAAATGGGTCCCCTACCTTGTTCATTCTTTATTCTAGCTTTTCTGACTGAGGTGTGTTCGTAGAACCCTTTGGTTTTTCTTGAAGTTTTTCCTCTTGTTCTTGGTGTTCTTCATTTTGCTCTTGGAGTTCTTGAAGATATTCATCTTGTTCTTGAGGGAGGAGCTATTTGGAGAATTTGACATTCTCGCAGGCTTTTGTGCAAATTAGGAAACTTTTTGGGGCTTTGCTTTTTGTAATTTTCAAAATTTTTAGGGGATTTTTGCGATTTTTGAAAATATGACTGAAAGGAGGAAGAGGAAGACCCTGGGAGAGGTCCAGCTCGAGAGTTGCAGCAGTCTTTCCCATAGCGATGAGGGCCGGGCTGATTGGTATTCTAGGCAAACCCTTCACAATAGTCGGAATCACATTTGCAACTCTATATGGGGTTCCTCGGTAAGTCTTTACATTTCATTCATCATTTTGATCATCTTTTATTACTGTTTTGTATTGTTTTTACTTTTTGCTGCTTCTTTTCTTTTGTTATTTATTTATTATTTCCATTAGCATGAGGGGAAGGAACCGCCTACCTTGTCCTCCTATAGTCACCCAAATATGGTTCAGTCCTAGCATAGGATGCTCCCTTGCAAGGTGAAGGAGATGGTTGATGATACCTACCTGTGTCGGCTGGCCCTCGTAGAGACCCAAAAGTTTAATCCGGCATTAGTGGGGGCCCTGATGGAGCGGTGGTGGCTGAGTACTCACACTTTTCACCTTCCTGTTGGTGAGATCACCATTACGCCTATGTGCTTATACGCCTTGATGGGTATTCCATTTGGGGGTAGAACCATGACCCTACTTGGAGGATTCTCGACTGTTGGGGAGTTCGCAGATCTGATCAGTATCACCATTAAAGCCGGCTAGATGTGCATCCACCTAGGGGAGATTAGTGCTCGATGGTGGAAAGTTAACCTGGGGGAGAATCCCAGCAACATGTCTCAGATAGCACGTTCCTTCTTGTTGTTTACCGTGGGTTAGTGCCTCTTCAGTGACCTCTGAGGGGGAGTAGATGTCTGTCTGGCATTCTTCCTCAAAGATCTTCGCACAGCAGATACCTGGGACATAGGCAGGGCTACCTATGCATATCTCCTGTGGTCCCTAGACCTGCTGTCCTATGGGGATAGGGGCCTTAAGGGGGCAGGCTACATCATCCAGGTAACTTTCCTTCTCTTATCTATTTTCTTTCAGTCATTTGGTCTGCATTTTATTACTTTGATTTCTTGAAACAGCCCCAGTGTCTCAAGCATTTGAGAACCATAGCACTTAAACTTAGGGATCCTGAGTCATTCCTCTTCCCCATAGCCGCAAAATGGGAAGATAACCAGGTGATCCGGGCCCATCGCCATCCTTCGAGGACCACCACTCGTTCTCTTTTGAACGATCTCATTAAGGTATGCCATGCCTGATATTGAAATTCTATTCGCTTGATATTGTACTTACCCTTCCTTGGTTTTGTAGGCTACTTAGAGACCATTCCATGACCTTGTGTTTTCAGATTCTATAAGAGTCGACTGGGTTCATCAACTGTCTGAGAATCGTGTCCTTTTCTAGGGCCTGTGGGGCCATGCCTGGTACTTAAGAGGGAGAGTAGTACCACAGTGGTCAGACATCTATCCACATCCTTCTCCCGGCCTTCCTCTACCCACTATACATTATCCAGAGATTATCCATGAAAACGAGATGAAGTACTTGGCTAACGGAGTATGGGAGAACTCCTTTCTTGATCAGAATAGGGACTACAGAGCCTTCCTAGAGGAGGAGATAGTGTGCACTCCTCTCAGTCCCAATGGTCCAGTGGTATGTGGCCCTTTCTTGAGTATTTATGGTAGATTCTTCCTTATTTTGATCTTGACTGATGTTCTTTCAGGGGAGAGTGAGACGTGTAGATCCTTTTGTTGTTCAGTTGCATGTGAGTGCTACCAATCCTTCACAAGCAAGGCCCTCTACCAGTGCCTGCGGGTCTCTTAGTGTTGCTAATGTCCCTTTTCATGGCTTCCCTGCCTGGACCTATCCCAACATGGCCAATCCCAGTCTTCCTCATCTTCTGGAGCCGAACACAGATATAGAAGCTTCCCTTAGGCTGCCTATTCCTTATGATTATGTGAGTATCTAATCATTTTCCAATTAACTCTTGACTTCCTTTGGCTGATTTGCTCTTTCTCAGGTGTCCCCAGAGGTCTATATTGAGATTAAGAGGATGCACTATAGCCTGTGCGAGGTGATAGTTACCAAGGATCGGGAGATTACCCGATAGGGTGCACTAATTAGGACCTAACCGAGAGGCTGGAGTAGGTTGAGTAGCATCTGTGAACTCCCCGGTGCTTTATGAGGATGGTTCAGAGTACGGTTCAGATGATGGCTTCTGACCCATAGGGATTTGTTCCTGTATTTCCTGCAAACACAACCACATGGATATTTTTTGCTTTTTTCTTTTTCCCTCCCCTTTTATGTTCATTATTTTATGAAAACTTACTTTTGGCATAAAGAAAATCTTTCCTCCTTTTTTTTTTTGCTTGTTTGCAATGCTTAGGCATAATCAATTCCATAACTCAAGTCATAATTAGAATAATCGGAATAACACAAAAATCCACATACTTCCTCATTCCATTACCAAGTGAATTACATGAAAAGGGGGACAACTTTCCTACTACAGATGGGATAGGTAAATAACAAGGTGGGGAGACAATTCTTGAGGTGGGTGAAAGTTCTCTAACTATTTTGGGTCTGTCTCCTCGAGCCTGTATTGTAGGTTGATGTACATAGGAAAATAAAAGGATGTGTGAGTCAATCCCATCAACCTGACATAGTTGTGGCTAGGGGTCTTCATCAAAAAGTCTTCTTATGGCTTCCCTGGGCACCTCCATGCGATATCCCGCACAACCCTTTCTTATAGGTACTTCTTCCAATCGGTGATAAGGTCAAATTCTGGAACTTATCTCTTATCCCAGTAACAAAAAACTCCAAGTGGGCTTCCCCTTAATGGTGTGGTGAGCTTCAATTTCTCGAGGAGCCAAATTTGAAAAATAGCAGGACTTCCCTGATAATGATCTAGTCTGAATTTATAGCCATAGCTTATGTCATCAAATCCCTTGAATATTTCTGCAAGAATCGTGGGGACGATGTCACCTCTCTTCTTTAACTATTTTACTATCTTAATCAGAATTTATGCACCATGCCCGGGAGTATGGAAAACATAACAAGCTATCATGAAAAGTAAAAAAGGATCCAGGGATCGCCACTGATGGATTCCTCCCATTGGTAGATATTGGATGAAAATCTGAGCCACCTTTAGAATGTCGATCTTCCCATACCTTACAAACTGCTTTACTTCTTCTTCTTTCCATCTGAAGAAATCCTTAATTTCCTCTAAGCAATATTTCTTTAAAGAGGGTTGGAACAAACTGCCTTTGGGTGGAGATACCATCCAAACTTGAAATTCTTCAAGAGTTGGGCAAATCTCTACTAATCCAAACAGAAATACATGCAGGTCAGCATCCCAGTGTTGAGGCACCTATCGGAGTAATTGGTGATATAGGTTCACATATCCAACTTGGACAAGAAATGATACATTCATGGATTCCAGCAATCTTGGTGCCCTTACATTTATGTCTAAGGTCCATTTTCTCAACATCTTGTCTAATGAGCCCATGAATTTTCCTAAAACCAATACAAACAATAAGATATGATGATTTATCAAAAGCATTACTCATTAGCTAATAATTCAAACAAGCCTTTACTACTATTTTATCAAGCTCTTCCTTTTTTTCTTTTGACTTTGACTGATCAAGGCTGATCAAGGGTGGAGAATAAACTGGCCATGATAAACTGGTGCTGGTTGGTGATTTTCTTTTAGGGGATAGAATCCTGGATAAGAATGGATGGACCATCAGTAAATGAAAGATACCTAATGGCCTTTCATGCCGAATGGCGATTCTTGGGGGATAGATTCCTAGGTAAAAAGTGATGGACCAATGGGTGGATGATAGATACCTAATGGCCTTTCATGCCAAATGGTAATTCTTCGAGGACACAAACAATGATAATCTTTTAAGGTACTTTGATTATTAATTAAGGAACTGATTTATTGCCTTTAGATGGTTGAGACCGCACTTGCACATGTCTAGTTGCCTACGTATCCCTCGAAAGGAATTAGGTCTGATGTAGTTCAGGCTATTCACATTTTTAGACATAATATTTCTTGAGTTGATCCATGTTAACCAGTCTGGGTATTTTTTCACCATTTTGGTCTACGAGTTTCATAGCTTTGCCTGGTTGAATTTCTTTGACAGTGAAGGGGCCACTCCAGTTGGGCTTGAATTATCCTCTTAGGTCATGAATTGGGGCTCTTTGTTCTCAAAGAAGAAGTTTTCCCACCTATATCTAGCGGGGCTTCACATTTTTATTAAAAGCCCTGGCCATTCTCAATTGATATTTCTTCAGATTATCCATGGCCTTCATGCTCCTTTCATCAAGAAAATTAAGCTTGTCATGTTTGGCCTGTAGCCACTCTCCTTCAGGTAGCTGACTATGAAAATGCACCCTTAGGAATGGTACCAGGACTTCCACAGGTAGAACTGCCTCAACTCCATACACCAAAGAGAAAGGAGTTGCCCTTGTAGAAGATCATACAGAAGTCCGATATGCCCATAAGGCAAGGAGTAACTTATCAACCCAATCTTGTGTGTTTCTACCATTTTCTGTAGAATAACTTTGATATTCTTGTTAGTTACTTCTACTACCCCATTGGTCTATGACCAACAATTGCTAGAGCAATACCTTTTGATACTGAATTTTGTGCAGATTTTGTCTGTCTTGCCCCAAAAGTGGGATCCCTGATCTGATATCAATTCTTGAGGTACTCTATATCGGGAAATGATTTTATCCTGGATGAACTTGGCCACCTTAGTAGATGTGATGACTGCATAGGACTGAGCTTCTATCCATTTGGTGAAATAATCAATGGCTACCAGGATGAGCTCGTGGCCATTAGATGCTTTAAGGTTGGCTTTTCCAATGATATCGATGCCCCAAGTAGAGAATGGCCAAGGTGATCTGAGAGAATGCAACTCTATTGGCAGGATATGTATGATGTTAGCAAATATCTGAAACTGGTGGCATTTCTTGACGAAGTCCACGCAATCTGCTTCTATTGTGTTCCTGTAATATCCTATCCTGAGGATCTTCTTAGATAACATCTTGGCATTCATGTGGCGTCCACAAAGACCTTGATTAATTTTTTCCATAATAGTTGTAGCTTGTTCCTCATCTACACACAACAACTGTATTCCGTTATTGGAGTTTGTATAACAGATCCTCTTGGAGAATAAACTGGGTCGCATATCTTCTTAGAAGCTTCTTCTCTCTGTCAGTTGCTTCAATTGGATACTTCTTTTCCCTGATGAAATCCACTATATGAGTGAACCAAGACCGACCATCCACAGTGAGAGAGTTCACTGAATTCTGAGAAATGGGCCTGCTTCTTTGTTCAGCTAAGAATGGTCGAACTCTAGGACTCTAGCCATAGGGTTGCACTCTACCATAAAAGCCAAGGTTGCAAGGGCATCAGCAAACCCGTTATTATCCCTTTGGAAGTATTTGAAAGAAATCTTCTCAAAGTGTTCAATCACCTCTTCTAGATGCTCTTGATATGACTTCAACTTTTCATCTCTAGTTTTTCACTTTTCCTGTGTCTGACAGAAGACAATGGATGAATCACCGTAAACCTTGATCCTTTTCACCCCAGTGGTTAAAGCAGTTTCGAGTCCCAAAGCACAAACTTCATACTCGACAATGTTGTTGGTACATGGGAAGTCAAGGCAGAAGGACGAAGGTAAATAAAGACCATCAGAAGTGACAAGCAATACTCCCGCACCACATCCCTTTCGATTGGCTACTCCATCAAAGAATAACTGCCATTCATTAATTGTGTCTTCTTCCTCTGTTATGGAAATTTCTTCATTAAGAAAGGCATCATCCAAGGACCTTCCATCTTCTATGGGGTGGGTAGCCAAATGATCGGCTATGGCTTGCCCTTGATAGATTTCTGAGTAAGATAGGTGATGTTAAAATCTGATAGCAAAAGTAACCAACGGGCCATCCTTCCTATTAAGGCCAGTTTCTCAGAGTGATATTTGATGGGATCCATCTTTGAGATCAAATGCACCAGATAGGAAACCATGTAGTGTCGTAACCTTTTAGTTGACCAAATCAACACAGCATAAGTTCTTTCCAAAGTTGTGTACCAGGTCTCATATTCCAAAAACTTCTTGCTAAGAATATATGGCGTGCTCTACCCCCTTTTCCGTTTCCTTCAGTACTACCAAAGAGCCCATGGAATATTCTCCCACGAACAGATACAACAGAAGTGGTTCTCCTTCTATTGGCGGTGTCAATACTGGTGGGTTCATAAGGTACTCCTTGATCTTGTCAAAGGCTTGTTGGCATTGGTCATTCCATTCCGTGGGCTGATCCTTCTTTAGTAGCTTGAAAATTGGTTCATAGATTGTAGTCAACCGAGCTATGAACCTGCTAATATATTGGATGTGACCTAAAAATCCTCGTATTTGCTTCTCAGTCCGAGAAGTGGGCATTTCCTGAATTGCCTTGATCTTAATAGGGTCAACTTCAATGCCTCTTTCACTCACCAAGAAGCCTAATAACTTTCCCGTCGTTGCCCCGAATACACATTTCTGAGGGTTCAACTGTAGATGATACTTCTTGATTCTTTCAAAGAATCACCTTAGTGTGGGAATATGGCCCTGTCGATCTTTAGACTTTACTATCATATCGTCCACATAGACTTTCACATCTTTATTCATCATGTCATACAAGATGGCTATGATTGCTCTTTGATAGGTTGCCCCGGCATTCTTCAGTCCAAAAGGCATCACCTTGTAACAATAGGTTCCCCATGGAGTGCTGAAGGCTATTTTCTCACGATCTTCTAGGTGCATGCTTATTTGGTTTTATCCCAAGAATCCATCCATGAATGATAGTAAAGCATGCCCTGCCATATTATCCACCAATACATCAATGTGAGGTAATGGGAAGTCATCTTTGGGGCTTACTTTGTTAAGATTTCGGTAGTCTACGCACATTCATACCTTTCCATCTTTCTTCGGTACTGGTACAATATTGGCCAACCATTAGGGGTACTTCACCACTTGTAAGAAACCTGCATTCCATTACCTCACAACTTCTTCTCTAACCTTCTCACTCTATTCTGGATGGATTCTTCGGAGCTTCTGTGTTACCGGCTTTGCCCCAAGGTAAGTCACCAATCGATGCTGCACAATGTTAGGTTCAATACCAAGCATATCCTCATAAGACCAGAAAAGACCTCGATGAATTCCTTCAAAAGATTACTCATCTGTTTTGCTTCTTCGTCATCAATGGTAGTGCCAATTGTTACTCTTGAAGGCATTGGTTGGTTCCTAGATTAATAACCAAGTATCCTCACGGATGGGTTGGACTTCCTTTGGTTTGCATTGCTTTATTAATTCTTGATATTTATTAAGATCATCATCGAAAAAAGGAGGCAAGTCAAACTCGAAATCAAAAATTTCATTCATGAAAGGAGTAACAGACTCATCATACAAGGACTCTGGACTCTTCTCAAAAGGGGAGATTGACATAGAATCATAAACAACAGTCTTGACTACGGACTCAATAACTGGCTTGATGCTTTAACCAGGGATAATCAGGCTGGTTAACTCAAAAGGATGAGCAAACTTGAAGTCTTCTCCAATGCTTGTCCAGTTTAGAAGTAGTTTAGTGGTTTGATGGATGAGGAGATATGGCAAAGGGCCTTCTTCGCCTTCTGAGAAAGTTGCTGCTATTTCTTTAGTGGCTCAATGGTTCCTCTGGACAGGTTCCTACTTCTTTATGAATATCAGTTGATCAATCTCGTGCTCTAGGAAGCTGAAATTTTTTAGGGGTGAAGATCGATGGAGACTACTCCTTCCTTTTTCTATGAAGTCTATCTTTTCGAGCCTGTTGAGGGATGCCATCCTGGTATCTTGGTCACATCTTTGACCACCTTCATGAGCCTTCCCATTGCAATTGGTTTAGGCATAGTACATACAAACCATCATCCTCTGTGCTCTCCTCTGTTTTGCAAACACACTTCTTCCTCTGAAAGGATGGGGCTTGAGCTCATGCAACTCTTGGGCTCTTGGCTCTTTTAGGAGAGAGCAAATGAAACCTTTCAAATCAATAAGAAGTGACAGACTCCAGGTGAGCCTTATCTTCTTCTTCCATTCTCTCTTCATGAGAACTCGAGGACCAGGTGCCTCCTTTGATTGGATCAATGTTGTAGGATCATCAAAGGAAGACTCAGTCTTAATCAGTGCAATTTCTACTATCCCGGTGATGCAACAGTCTTGGTCACCTTCTTTGACTAGCATTTTCTGTTGTTCCATTTCATGAGTCACCCAATTGAACTCATCTTAGAACAAAATTTCAAGTCCTAGTTGCATTTTGGTGGCGGTTTCATCAAGCCATGGCTCCACATTTCCACAAAAGGGGAAATCCTCTCCTTCTTTCACAAAGTATCCATTAAGAGTAGAGTAATAAGTGACGGAGATCTTCCTAGTCATCCTCAGCACTTCCTACCCTTTGACAGTTGAGGAGTGTACCTGAGACCATTCTTTCCTTTGTTCACTACCAAAACTAGGCTATTTTGGAACTCCTTGGTGATATTTCCCCAGTCCCATGCCAGGAAAATACTGTATGTTCTTCATCATCTAATTCCTAGTGGACTCCAGATGGCTTCATAATTAGCCAAGATTTTCTCCTTTGGAGCTTCTTTAGCAATGGCTATGCAAGTGGTGCCTATTTTAAAACCACTCAGTTGCACCTCCTGGTTTTGTTCTTCCCTATTTTCAATGTTGGCCAGAGTGTTAACCACTTCAGGATCTTTGGCCACTAAGACCATCTTCCCCTCATGAATGAACTTCATTTTTTTATGGAGACTAGAGGACACCGCCTTCATAGGATGCAACCAAGGCCTCCACAAGAGCATGTTAAAAGCTGTTGGTATATCAATGACTTGGAAATCAACATCAAACTTCACCGAGCCAATCTTTACAGCAAGGGTAATGATGCCAAGGATCTTCCTCTTGGTATTATCCTATGCCCTTATGGTTTGGGTGGTTGGCCTCATTTCTTCAAAGTTGGTGCCAATACTCTTTGCTGATCTCAATGGTAGCACATTCAAAGTGGACCCATTATCAATAAGAACTTGGGGAACCACTTTGTCAAGGCATTCAACTGTAATGTGGAGAGCCTGATTGTGTTAGGTTTTCTCAGGAAGCTCAGAATCCAAGAACATCAGGGACTACACTACATATGTTGCTCCTACTATATATGTGAGGTGCATCAAATTTATCTCGATCGGCACTTGCACAATAGCAAGAGACTTCAAGACTGCTTCACGGTGTGAAGGGGACACCATCAACAATCCCCAAATGGAGGTATTTGCCTAGGACTTCTCGAGTTGAGCCAAGACTAGTTTTGGCTCTTTCTTTACGCTGCTAGTTATGGCCTCATTAGCCCTTAGCTGCTCTACTACTAGAGCCTTACCCTTTTAGTCTTTCCCACTTCTAGTTTTCATCATGTTGATTGGTTCTTTCATAATAATCTCGGTGGGATAACTATCTTCATCATCACTATTGGTTTGGGTGATTATCCCCACCACAGAGTCATCTTCTTCTGATTCTCCTTCCCTGCTTAGGGTGGGAAGTGGAGGACCTCCACAAATTTCAACTGCCCTGGATCGTAGCTTCTTGACTGCAGTGGAAAGTTGTTAGAATGCAACGTCTACCACATTTGTGATTGTGTCATCTGGTCCTATTTCCTCCAGATCATCTAATTGCTCTCGATAGTAAAGATCACTGATGGTTACTTCCCCTAACATTTGGTCAATTTCTTCTACCCTTTCTTGCATTCTCAATGTGTTGGAATACACTTAACACAGTTTTTGCTCCAACTCAAATGTGGAGTACTATTCATCCATATAAACTTGCATCGTCTCTCCAGATTCTCCCTCATTTTCTAAATTTGATGAATAATCATTGTACCAAGGCCCTTGGTAGTCATCCCTATTTGGATACCCATCATCCTCTCGAGAATCAGAGTCATCTTCACTTTCATCCCCATCACCATCGTCATCATCATCACCTTCTTCTTTACTGATTTCACTCCCACTTAATTCTTCATCAGATTCCTCAGGACCATCAAATTCTTTGGTATCCAAATGCTCATAGTATTTAGAGCATATGGACCGAAAGATTTCTATAGGGTTGTCCTATCATTACTGGCTCAAAGTTGGACCAATCCTAACTCATCATCCTCTGTGTCGCTCCATATGTAGATTAAGGAAGTGTATTCTTTGATCTGCTCCCCTATAGCTAATGTGGTTATTTCTCTAAGAAGATCAGCTATAATCTCTTCAGTTACCTTTGGATTGTCTTCTAAAGTTATAGTAGGATGAATTAGAAAAGTGGGATCACTCTCCTGGTCTTCCCACAATGCATTTACTGACCCTGTTGATGAAGTCATCTTTGGAGAATCTGGTAGTGCAAGCATATCCTTCTAATCGTACCCATCCATCCATCCCTCTTTTGGGTTATACACTAAACCTTGAGAATGGGATTGGTATGAGGGTGATGAGGGATATGAAGTGGGATGGTATGAAGATGATGTAATGTGAGAGGTAGGGTTTGAAGATTGGGGGTGATAGGATGAAGAGGTTCCTCCACTTTGATGGACAGGGAAAGGTTGATGATATGGCGGAGGCTGATAATATGGTGGAGGGTGATAATGAGGTGAACGCTGGTAATGCAGTGTGGTGGACTCTTTTGATGAGGAGGGATGGATAGGGGGCACCTAATCTTCTGACTCTTCCTCTAATGATTCTCTTCTTCTGGGGTTCTTATGACTCCAGCCCTTTGACTCATGGTATGCTTATAAGCACAGGAATTCATATGATTCGTCCGAGCTCTAGGTACAATGAGCTAAGTGGGGTCACTCTCCCTAGTTTCTTCATCCAGATTGTTCACATGATTAAGGAGTGGGTTGGTATTGACATTGGGAGGCTGCTTGATCTTGACCTCAATAGTTCCATTGTCTACCAAGTCTTGAATTGGATGTTGTGAACCCAAACATCTTTCAGTATTGTGCCCCTTCTGATTATGGTAGGTACAATACTCATGATCCCTATACCAAGTTGTAGGAGGGCAAGGAGCCTTTTGGGCTCCTTGGGCATTCCCAGATCAAAAAGCTGCCTTCTTGGGCAAGGAGCCTTTTGGGCGGGTGTATCTGCTTGTATTATGAAGGGTTGTGAAGAAGTGGCTGGTGAGACTAACTGCTAAACTACACTCACCATATTAGTTTTTGGACCCTTTTCCTATCTGACTCGGGTGTTCTTACTTACATATTGGGGGATCCTTGATACTGGGCCTCTCTCATAATTCTATTCTCCACCTGTGTGCCAATGCCTATCAAGGCATCAAAAGTTTGCAAATGCTAATAGTAAAGAACATCATAATAGGGCTTTGACAAGTTCTCTATTAACATCTCTACTTGCTCTGCTTTTGAAGGTCTATCTACCATCTTGGCAGCCTTGTCTCTAAATCTCATCAAGAAGGTGGTGAATCCTTCCTTAGGTTGCTGCCTCAAAATCTCAAGCTCCCAACCTTTCACATCCACCACAGTATTGTAGGAGCACTCTCTTATGAAGGCCTTCACCATCGTCGCCTAATTCTGAGTTTGTGATGACTCCAACTGGGTGAGCCACCTCAGTGCTGGTCCTGATAGGTTTAACATGAAGGCTTGCCCCATCTGGTTATCTGCAAATTACCACAACTTGACGATACAGAGGAAGACCTTGAGATGAGCCTTGGGGTCTCCTAACCCATCAAATCTATCAATTTGCCACTTGAATTTTTCTAGAATTCTTGCTTTAGAGAAGAAACTCATTTCTTTAGAATCCACTACTTGGCCTTCTGAGCCTTTTCTTGCTCGAATCATGTTCTCCAAGTTCTCCAACTGCTCTCTGAGCTTCCTTTCTTTCTCTGTCTTTGGAGGCTCAAAGCGAACGTGTGCTATAAATTCCTCTTCTTCATCTTAAATCACTACCCTAGGAGGAGGGACCCTGGAATAGACCCCTTATTGACCATTTAGATGGGTAGGTGAAGATCCTCTCTAACTGATTGGTCAGACATGCTCTGGTTCTCCTAAATCAACTCGAGAAGAATTCCCATAATGACTTGTAGCTCCATTTTCGTCTACATCTCCTATTGCTGGTGCCAGCTCATTCCTAGGATCAGCTCTGGGAGGGTTCTGAAGTGTATGAAATATCTGAGGTATCCCTATTTTGACTTCAGCCATTTCTATCTGCAAGGTCTACACGGGACGGACCCAGGCCTGTTTGGGTGTTTCCATATTAGGTGGATCCATGCTTACTGGGTTGTAATCACCTGGTAGTAGACAATCTCGAAGAGATGATGGAGGTGATTCTGGATTTAGACGAGTCAATTGATTCCCCTAACGCGTCCAAAGGGACCACAGTGAATACTTGAGGTGTGAAATTATGCCTGAACCAAAAGTGGTTTGTTTTAGGATTCTTGAATTCCTAACCCCTTGTTCATACATTCACTAAATTAACAAACGTTAATTCATCCAAGGTCAGTCCACTAAATGGTAAGGGGTGGATAGGGTTTGATGCCCTTGGTCCACTGAATGCCATAAGCGAGAAGTTTATACAAATGGCTTGTTCAGAATATTCCCATAAGACATTCTATGTAATAAAGTCATGCTTTCCTTGCTCTTTTCCCACTAGGTGTCCTTCCTCCTGATTTTCTAGGGACTTCTCAGGACTTGAAATGACTCTGGCAGGATTGCCCCTAAGTCATTTATCTGGACTTTTTCCTAAAGAAAGAGGGACACCTTTATCCAAAACCCACTTTCGGAAAGCAATTCTTTACAATGGGAATATAGTGTAGGAACATTCCTTTTCAAGACCATAAAAAAGTTCTACAATTAGCATGTGGCACTCCTAGCTACTTCATCTATTTTCTACATGATGCGAGCATGCTGTGGTTGCAATAGGACCGACAAGACTTCCTTGACAGGATCCATATATGCAAGGTACATGATCCTTTTGATATACCTATAGGTACGAGATCAAGGGGATGACTTCCTTGCCCATTACCCATGACTACACACGAGGTTAAGCCATTGGCCACGGGGTGGTGGAACTGTGAGTGATTGTGTGCAAAAGTGTGATGTAGGATAACCATCATTCGATCTCAGAATGCCATAAAGTGCTCAGAACTCCCCAAGGGTGCTAGTACAAATATGGACATCCTCAGTGTTTGATGACGCATTCAATCTCAGAATGCTATAAAGTGCACGGACTTCCCCGAGGGTGTGGGCATGATAGGGAGTCCCTCGTCAAATGATTTCACTTTGAGCACGATGCATGATCTTGTACCAAATAGGAGAGGGGGAACCCCTTTTCACTTTGAGGAAAATTTCACTCTGAAACGGGATTCAGGTATCTGTTGGTGTGTTTTTTTTCTAAGGGAGGGGGTATTTATAGCTTTTTTAACCAAATAGGAGAGGGGGAATCCCTTTATCCAGTGGACGAAAGGGGGGCTCTTGCGTAAAGTAAAGCAATAAGATTTTTGTCCAATGGGTAAAAGGGGGGTTGAAGGAAAAAATGGGTGGGGAGGGCTTTTGTCCAGTGGGTAAATGGGGGTTTTCAGAAAAAATGGGAGGAGAGAAATTTTAGCTGGAAAAAACTGATTTTTGGAATAGCGAGAGGAGAGAGAAAGTTTTACCAAAAAAGGAAAATTTTAGAAAAGCGAGAGGAGAGAGTAGGTTTAGCCAAAAAAAAGTAGTTTTTAGAAAAGCAGGAGGAGAGATAAGGTATAGCAAAAAAGGGTAGTTTTTAAAAAAGTCGGAGAGAGAAGGTTTTACCGAAAAAGTTAGTTTTTGAAAAAGCGGGAGGAGAGATATGGTTTAGACAGAAAAGGTAGTTTTTGAAAAAGCGAGAGGAGTGAGAAGGTTTAGCGAGAAAAGGTAATTTTCAATAAAAATGGGAAGAGAGAAATTTTAGCCGAAAAAAGGTGATTTTCAAAAAAGCGAGAGGAGAGAGAAAGTTTTGCTAAAAAAGGTAATTTTTAGAAAAGTAGGAGGAGAGAGAAGGTTTAGCCAAAAAAGGTAGTTTTTGAAAAAGCAGGAGAGAAGGTTTAGCAAAAAAAAGTAGTTTTCAGAAAAGCGAGAGGAGAGAGAAGGTTTTGGCAAAAAAGGTAGTTTTTAGAAAAGCGAGAGGAGAGAGAAGGTTTAACCAAAAAAGGTAGTTTTTGGAAAAGTGATAGGAGAGAGAGAGTTTAGGTAGGGGTGCAGGTGATGTCACGGGTGCACGAATGCATAGGTGTGCGGGCAGTGTGCACGGTGTGTGGGCACAGTGTGCTCGGTGTGCGGGCAGTGTGCACGGTATGCGGGCATACTGTGAATGGTGTGGGCAGGGCCATTCACAGTGTGCGACGGGGTTGTGCATAGGTGTGCGGCCAAGCTAGGCTGGCTGGGTGGCTGGTTTGTGCGACATGCGTATGAAAAAAATGTGATTTTTCAGGGAAGGTTACGAGAGATCTATCGGTCCGATTTTGGCATACCATATATTGTCGGAATCTTATTTCCTAGCACTATCCATCTGTATGGTCAATTTGACCGGATTCCTTCACATATAAAAGGCCAAAATTGGACCCCTTCCCTCCAGCGCGGGGATTTCTATGGTAACCCAGGAGTGTTTTGGGGTTATCTGGTTAGGTAGGGGATGAATTTTAGGGTGTTTGGGTTAGGTGAGGGATTTTTGTAGGTTTCCAGCAGGACTATCCATGTGCGTAGCATATGTAAGGGAAGGCATGATTTTCTGGGGATGATTGCCAGAGATCCGTCGGTCTGATTTTGACGTATTATATATTGTCAGAATCGTGTTTTCGAGCACTATTTATATGCATGGTCATCTTGATTAGATTCCTTCATATATGAAAAGTCAAAATTAGACCTTCCTCTCCCCTGCGTGGGGATTTTCATGGTTTTGGGTAGGGGAATGTTTCCATCACAAAAAAGATACGCACAGGGGGAGTAGACATTCGTCTGGTGTTCTTAATCCGGAATCTTAGGGAGGTAGATTCTTGGGACTGGGATGGGGCCACTTACGCATATCTTCAGAGGACCCTAGACTTCTTGTCATATGGAGACCGAGGTCTCAAGGGAGCGGGCTTCATCCTTTAGGTAATTTGCCTTTTTGTACCTATTACCTTTCATTCATTTGGGTTGTACCTCCTTACTTTAATCTCTTGAAACAGCCTTGGTGCTTTGAGCACTTGGTGACTATAGCTCCCAGACTAAGGGAACCTCAGGCATTCTTCTTCCCTATAGCCACGAGGTGGGGGGACAATCAAGTGATTAGGGCTTGGTGCCATGCCCCGGGGACCACCGTTCGTTCTCTTTTGAACGATCTCATTGAGGTATGCCATGTTTGACTCTGAAATTCCTTTTATCTTGTGTTGTACTTACTTTTCCTTGGATTTGTAGGTCACTTGCAGACCATTCTAGTGCCTCGTATTTCCAGATTCTAAAGGAGTCGCATTGGCTAGACACTTATTCGAGAGCCGAGTCCTTTTCAAGGCATATAGGGCCACATCTGGTATCTGGGGGAGAGAGTAGTTCCCCAATGGTTGGATGTCGAGTCACACTTCTCTCCCACTCTTCCTCCACCCACTATGCACTGCCCAAAGATCATTCTTGCTGATGAGATGGAGTGTTTGGTTGACAGAGTGTGGGATGACTCATTCTTTGACCAGGATAGGGACTACAAAGCCTTCTTGGAGGAGGAGACAGTATGCACCCCTCTTAGTCCTGATGATCTAGTGGTATGTTGCCCTTTCTTGAGTATTTCCTCGCACATCTTTCTTGTTTTGGTCTTGACTGATGTTCTTTAAGGGGAGAGCACGATGTGTAGATCCTTCTACTATTTGGTCGCACGTCAGTGCTGTTGATCCTACCAGTGCAAGTGGGTCTCTCAGAGTTGCTAGCACCCCCTTTCGTGGCTTCCCTGCTTGGAACTATCCCAATGCGGCCAACCCCAGTCTCCCTCATCTTCTGGAGTAGAAGACAGATGTAGATGCTTCCCTTAGGCTGCCCATTCCTTACGACTATGTGAGTATCTGATCATCCTTTAGTTGACTCTTGACTTCCTCTAGCTGACATGCTCTTTCTTAGGTGTCTCCAGAGGTCTATTCTGAGATCAGGAGGATGGATTACGGCTTGTGCGAGGCAATGGTTGCCAAGGTATTTCATACTTTCCCTTTTTCTTTTTTCTCTTCTTCTTTCGTTATCCTTCTTCTTGATCCTTTCCTATATTACTTAGGATGGGAGGATTGCCGCCTTGGAGAGCCAAGTCAGTTCCTATGAACAGGAAATTGCACAGCAGGATGCACTAATTCAGGACATGACATAAAGGCTGGAACAGACTGGACTAGCATCTACAGGTTCCCCGGTACTCCATTAGGATGATTCAGAGTATGGGTCAGATGATGACTTTTGACCCATAGGGATTTGTTCCTGTATTTCCTATAAACACAGACATATGTATATTTTCCTTTTCCTTTTTCCCTCCCCCTTGTTTGTTCATCATTTTATTTTAGCATCTTATGAATGAAAACATATCTTTGGTATAAATAAAATCTTTTCTTTTTGTTTTTGTTTGTGGTTAGCAATGTTTGGGCATAATCAATTCCACAACTCAAGTCGTAATTAGAATAATCAGGATAACACAAAAATCTAAATACTTCCTCATTCTATTACCAAGTGAATTTCATGGAAAGGGAAACAATTTTCCTCCCATAGACAGGATTGGTGAGTAACAAGGTGGGGAGACAACTCTTGAGGTGCGTGAAAGTTCACTAACTCCTCTGGGTCCATCGGCTCAAGCCCATATTGTTGGCAGATGTACATAGGCAAATAAAAAGATATGTGAGTCAATCCCATCAACCTAACATAATTATAACCAGGGCTCTTTAATAGAAAATTTTCTTATGGCCTCCCTGAGCACCTCCATACGATATCTTACACAGTCCTTTCCTGTTGGTACTTCTCCCATTCAGTGTTAAGGTCAAATTCTAGAACTTCCCTCTTGTCCTGGTGGTAAAGAGCTTTGAGTGGGCCTCCTTTTAATGGTTTGGTTAACTTCAGTTTCTTGAGGAGACAAATCAAAAAAATAGCAGGACTCCCTTGATAATGATCTAGGCCAAATCTGTGGCCATCACTCACGTCATCAAATCCCTTGAATGTTTCTATAAGAACCATAGGGATGATGTCACCTCCCTTCTTCAATTGTTTTACTCCCTCAATTAGCACGGGTAGTGCACCATGCTCGGGAGTTCGGAGAACATAACGAGTTATCATGCAAAGTAAATAAGCATCTTGTGATCTCCATTGATGGATTCCTCCCATTGGTAGATATTGGATGAAGATCTGGGCCACTTTCAGAATGTCAATCTTCCCATACATGACAAATTGCTTCACTTCCTCTTCTTTCCATCCGAAGAAGTCCTGAATTTCCTCTAAATAATCTTTCTTCAAAGATGGTTGGAACAACCTGCCTTTAGGTGGGGATAACATATAAACCCGAGTTGGGCAGTTCTCTACTAATCCAAATCAAAATACATGTAAGTTGGCATCCCAATGCTGAGGCACCTATCGTAGTAACTGACCAAGGAATGACACATTCATGGTATCCAGCAATCTCAGTGCCCTCATGTTTATGTCCAAGGTCCATTTCCTCAATGTCTCATCCAACGAGCTCATGACTTTTCTTGAAAGATATGATGATTTATCAAAGCATTACTCATTAGCTAATGACTCAAACAAGCCTTTACCACTATTACATCAAGCTTATCTTTTTTTTTTTTGACTGATTTAGGGTGGGAAATGAACTAGCCTTCATAAACTGGTGCCGGGTGGAGATTTTCTTTAGGGGATGGAATCCCGGATAAGAGTTGTCGAACCAATGGGTGGATGATAGATACCTAATGGCCTTTTATACCAAATGGAGATTCTTGGGGGATAGAATCCTGGATAAGAAGTGATGGACCAATGGGTGGATGACAGATACTTAATGGCCTTTCATGCCAAATGGCAATTCTTTGGGGACACAAACTATGATGACCTTTTAAGATACTTTGGTTATCAATCGAAGAACCAATTTATTGCCTTTAGATGGTTGCGACCACACTTGCATATGTCAAGTTGCCTGTATATCCCTCGAAAGGAATCAGGTCTGACATAGTTTAGGCTATTCACCCTTTTAGACATAATATTTCTTTAGTAGATCCATGTTGACCAGTTCGGGTATTTCTTCGCCATTGTGGTTTATGAGTTTCACAGCTTTGCCTGGAAAAATCTCTTTGATGGTGAATGGACTGCTCTAGCTGGGCCTGAATTTTCCTCTTGGGTTATGAATTAGGGCTCTTTGTTCTCGAAGAACAAGTTCACCCTCCTCTATGTGGTGGGGTTTCACATTCTTGTTAAAGGCCCTGAGCATTCTTAGTTGATATTTTTTTTTAGATTATCCATGGCTTTCATGCTCCTTTCATCAAGAAAATTAAGCTTGTCATGTCCGACCTTCACCCACTCTCCTTTAGGTAGTTGACTATCAAGGAGCACCCTTAGGGATGGTACCAGGATTTTCATGGGTAGAACTGCCTCAACCCCTATATACCAAAGAAAAAGGGGTTGCCCCTATTGAGGATCATACAGAAGTCCGGTATGCCCATAAGGCAAGGGGTAACTTATCAACCCAATTCTTGTGTGTTTCTGCCATTTTCTGTAGGATGACTTTGATGTTTTTATTGGCTACTTTCATTGCCCCATTGATCTATGACCTGTAAGTGGTAGAGTGATGCCTTCCGATACCAAACTTTGTGCAGATTTTATTAGTCTTGCCTTAGAAATGGGATCCCTAATCCGATATCAATTATTGAGGTACTCTATATCAGGAAATGATATTTTCTTAGATGAATTTTTCCACTTTAGCAGATTTGATGACCGTATAAGACTAAGCTTCTACCCACTTGGTGAAATAATCAATGGCTACCAAAATGAACTCGTGACCATTGGATTCCTTGGGGTTGACCTTTCTAATGATATCGATGCCCCAAGTGGAGAATGGCCAAGGTGAACTGAGCTAATGCAACTCTATTGGCGAGATATGTATGATGTTAGCAAATATCTGACACTTGTGGTATTTCTTGACAAAGTCCACGCAATCTACTTCCCTTGTGTTCCAGTAATATCCCAGCCTGAGGATCTTCTTAGATAACATCTTGGTATTCATGTGGGGTCCACAAAGACCTTGATGAATTCCCTCCATGATGGTTGTAGCTTCCTCCTCGTCCACACGCAACAACTGTATTCCGTCATAGGATCTCTTATATAATAGATCCTCTTGAAGAATAAACTGGTTGGCATATCTTATCAGAAACCTCTTTTCTCTGTCAGTTGCTTCAACTGGGTACTTCCTTTTCCTGATGAAATCCACTATGTGAGCAAACCAAGACCGACCATCCATAGTGAGAGAGTTCACTAAATTTTGATAGATGGGCCTACTTCTTTGTTCCACCAAGAATGGTCGAACCATAGCCATAGGGTTGCATTCTACCATGGAAGCCAAGGTTGCAAAGGCATCAGCAAACCTATTATTGTCCCTCTAGAAGTATTTGAATGAGATCTTCTCAAAATATCCAATCACCTCTTCCAGATGTTCTTGCTATGGATTCAACTTTTCATCTCTAGTCTTCCATTTTCCTTGTGTGTAGTAGATGATGATGGATAAATCACCAAAAACCTTGATTCTTTTCACTTCAATAGTCAAAGCAGTTTCAGGCCCCAACGTTTAAGCATCTTATTTGACTATATTGTTGGTACAAGGGAAGTCGAGGTGGAATGATGAAGGTAAATAAAGGCCGTCAGGAGTGACCAGCAATATTCCCACACCACACCCCTTTTGATTGGCTTCTCCATCAAGGAATAATTGCCATTCATTAGCTGTGTCTTCTTCCTCTATTATGGTGATTCCTCATCAAGAAAGGCATCATCTAAGGATCTTCCATCTTGTGGGGTGGACAGCCAAATGATCGGCTATGACTTACCCCTTGATAGATTTCTGAGTTATATAGGTGATGTCAAACTCTGATAGTAAAACCAACCAACAGGCCATCCTTCCAATTAGGGCTGGTTTCTCAAAGAGATATTTGATGGGATCCATTCTTGAAATCAAGTGTGCCAGATAGGAAACCATGTAGTATCGTAACCTTTTCGTTGCCCAAATCAATGCAGAACAAGTTCTTTCCAAAGATGTATACTGTGTCTCATATTCAAGGAATTTCTTGCTGAGGTAATATATGGCATGCTCTACCCCCTTTCTGTCTCCTTCTGTGCTAGCAATGAGCCCATGGAATATTCGCCCACAGACAGATACAACAGAAGTGGTTCTCCTTCCACTGACAGTGTCAATACTGGTGGGTTCATAAGGTATCCTTTGATTTTGTCAAAGGCTTGTTGGCATTAGTCATTCCATTCAGTGCGCTGATCCTTCTTCAGCTGCTTGAAAATTGGTTCACAAATTGTAGTCAACTTAGCTATGAATCTACTAATATACTGGATGTGACCCAGAAATCCTCATATTTGCTTCTCAATCTGAGGTGGGGGCATTTCTTGAATTGCCTTGATCTTGATAGGGTCAACTTCAATGCCTCTCTCACTCACCAAGAATCATAACAACTTTCTTGTTGTTGCCCCAAATACACACTTCTGAGGGTTCAACTTCAGCTAATACTTCTTGATTCTTTCGAAGAAATGCCTTAGCATGGGAATATGCCCCTGTCGATCTTTTGACTTTACTATCATGTCATCCACATAGACTTCCACATCTTTGTTCATCATGTCATGCAATATGGCCGTAGCTACTCTCTGATAAGTTGCCCCAGCATTCTTCAGTTCAAAAGGCATCACCTTATAACAATAGGTTCCCCATGAAGTGGTGAAAGCTGTCTTCTCATGATCTTCTAGGTGCATGCTTATTTGGTTGTATCCCGAGAATTCATCTATAAATGATAACAAAGCATGCCCCACCATATTATCCACCAATACATCAATGTGAGGTAATGGGAAGTCATCTTTAGGGCTCACTTTGTTAAGATCTTGAAAGTCCATGCACATTCGTACCTTGCCATCTTTCTTTGGTACTAGTACAATGTTGGCCAACCATTCGGGGTACTCTACCATATATAGAAATACTGCATTCCATTGCTTCATAACTTCTTCTCTAATCTTCTCATTCATTCTGGCTGCATTCTTCAGAGCTTCTGCTTTACCCGTTTTATCCCAGGGAGGTTGGCAAATGATGTTGCACTATGTTGGGGTTGATATTAGGCATATCCTCATAAGACCAAGAAAAGACCTTGGCGAATTCCTTTAGAAGACAAATCATCTGTTCTGTTTCTTTGTCATCAAGGGTAGTACCAATTTTTACCTCTCGAAGGCATTGGTCGGTTCCTAAATTAATAACCTGAGTGTCCTCATGGATGGGTTGTGCTTTCTTTGATTTGCATTGTTTTATTGATTCTTGATGACTATTAAGATCATCATCAGAAAATGGAGGCAAGTTATACTCGGAATCAGAAATTTCATTCATGAAAGGAGTGACAAACTTGACACATAAGGACTCTCGACTCTCTTCGAGAGGGGGTACTGACATGAAATCATAAACAATAGACTCGACTACAGACTTGATAACTGGCTTGATGCTTTTTCCAGGAGTATTCAGGCTGTTGACTCAATAGCATGAGCAAACTTAAAGTTTTCTCCAATGCTTGTCCAGTTCAGGAGTGGTTCAGTTGCTTGATGGATGAGGAGGTGTGGCAAAGGGCCTTCTTCTCCTTTTAAAAAAGTTACTGCTATTTCTTCAGTGACGCAATGGTTCTTCCGGATAGGTGCCTGCTTCTTCACAATACCAGCTGGTCAATCTCATGCTCTCAGAAGCCAAACTTTTTGAGGGGTGAAGATTGGTGGAGACTGCTCAATCCTTTCCAAGCCTATTGAGGGATGCCATCCCAGTACCTCGGACACATCTTTGATCACTTTCACGAGCCTTCCCATTGCAGTTGGTTCCGGCATAGTACATACAAATCATCATTCTTTGTGCTCTTCTTTACTTCACATAGGCACTTCTTCCTCTGAAATGATGAGGCTTGAGTTCATGTAGCTCTCGGGCTCTTGGTTGATATAGGAGGGAGAAAATGTAGCCTTTCAAACCAATGGGAAGCGACAGGCTCCAGGTGAGCCTTATCTTTTTTCCTATTCTCTTTTCAAGAGGACTCGAGGACTTAGTGCCTCCGTTGATTGGATCAATGTTGTAGGGTCACCAGAGGAAGACCCAATCTCAATTAGTGTAATTTTTTCTATCCCTGTGATGCAACTATCTTGATCATTTTCTTTGACTAGCATTTTCTATTGTTCCACTTCATGAGTCACCCAGTTAACTCGTCTTGGAAAAATATTTCAAATCCCGGTTGCATCTTTACGATGGTTTCATCAAACCATGGCTCCACATTTTCGCAGAAAGGTAAATCCTCTCTTTTTTTTCTAAAATACCCATTGAGAGTAGGGTAGTAAGAGACGGAAATCTTCCTAGTCATTCTCAGCACTTTCTGCCCTTTGGTGGTCGGAGGAGTGTACTTGAGACCATTCTTTCCTTTGTTCACTACCAAACTAGGCTGCTTTGAAACTCCTTGATGATATTTCCCTAGCCTCATATCAGGAAAATATTGCATATTCTTCATCATCTGATTTACTGTCAAACTCCAGATGGCTTCATAGTTAGCTGGGGTTTCCTCATTTGAAACTTCTTTGGCAATGGTTGTGGAGGTTATGTTTAATTTAAAACCACTTAGTTGGACTTCCTGGTCTTGTTCTTTCCCCATTTTCAATATTGGCTAAGGTATTAACCACTTTGGGATCCCCAGCTACTATGATCACCTTTCCTTCATGAATGAACTTTATTTTTTTATGGAGATTAGAGGACACTGCCTTCACAGGATGCAACCAAGGCCTTCCCAAGAGCATGTTAAAAGCTATCAGTATATCAATGACTTGGAAATCAATATCAAACTTCACTGGGCCAATCTTTACCCCAAGGGTATGGATGCCAAGGATCTTCCTCTTGGTATTTTCATATACCCGTATGTTTTGGGTAGTCGGCCTCATTTCTTCCAAGTTGATGCCAATACACTTTTTTGATCTTAATGGTAGCACATTCAAAGTGGACCCATTGTCAAGAAGAACCTGGGGAACCACTTTGTCAAGACATTCTACTGTGATGTGGAGAGCTAAATTATGCTATACACTTTTGGGAAGCTCTGAATTTGAGAACATCAAGGATTGCACCGCATATGTTGTCCCAAATATATGTGCGATATGTACCGGATTTATCTCGATTGGCACTTGTACAATGGTGAGAGACTTCAAGACTGCTTCACGGTGTGTCGGGGATGCCATCAACAATCCCCAAATTGAGATATTCGCCTGGGACTTATTGAGTTGAGCTAAGACTGGGTTCTCTGGCTCTTTCTTCACGTTGCTAGTTCCGGCCTCATTAGTCCTTGACTGTTCTGCTGCTAAGGCCTTGCGTTTGTAGTGTTTTCCACTTCTAGTTTCCAACACATTGATAGATTTCTTCACGATAATCTCTGTGGGATAATAGTCTTCATCATCACTATTTGTTATAGTGATTATCCCTACCATGGGGTTATCCTCTTCTCCTGATTCTCCTTCCCTGCTTGGGCTGGGAAGTGGAGGTCCTCCAGAAATATCTATAGCCCTGGCTCGTAACTTTTTGACTACATTAGAAAGTTATTGGAATGCAGCATCTATTGCCTCTGTGAATGTGTAGTCTGGCCCTATTTCCTCTAGATCATTTAACTGCTCGTGGTAGTAACGATCACTGATAGTTACTTCACCCAGCATTTTGTCAATTTCTTCCACTCTTTCCTGCATCCTCAATGTGTTGGAGTATATTTTACACAGCTTTTCTTCCATCTCTAATGCGGATTTTGGTTCATCTAGATAAACTTGCATCGGTTCTCTAGACCCTTCATCACTTTCTAAATCTGACGTAGAATCATCTCCTCCCATGCAGAGGGAAGGGTAAATGCCACTTGTGAGATCAGCTATTAGATCATCACCACCGATAGCATAGATTGAGAAACATACCAGATGATCTGGTGCATAATGTTCTGACTCATCATCATTGTCATTGCACAAGGCCTTTGGAGTCATCTCAGTCTGGATACCCATCATCCTCTTGAGAATCAAAGTCATCTCCATTATTCTCATCCTCATTCTCGTCTTCATCATCGTCATCATCATCCTCTTTTTCACTGATTTTCCCCTCACTTGGTTCTCCATCAGATTCTTCTAGACCATCGAATTCTCCTGAATCCAAATGCTCATACTCTTCAGAGAGTATGGACTTGAAGACTTCCATGGGGCTGGTCTTGACATCACTGGCTTGAAGTTGGACTAGTCCTGATTCATCATCCTCTGTGTCACTCCCTATGTGAATTCGAGAGGTGTATTCTTTGACCTATTCCTTTATGGCCAATGCAGTTACTACTATGAGAAGATCAACTGTAACCTCTTCAATTACCTCTGGATTGTTCTCTAAAGTTATAGCAAATTGAATTAGAGAAGTGGATCACTTTCTTGGTCTTCTCCTAATGCATTCACTGATCCTATTGATGAAGTCATCTTTGGGGAGTCTGATAGTGTAAGCATATCCTTCCAATTATACCTGTCCATCCATCCTTCTTTTGGGCTATATACCAAACCTTAAGAATGGGATTAGTATGAGGGTGATGAGGGATATGAAGGGGGATGGTACGAAGATGATGTAATATGAGAGTAGGATATGAAAATTGGGGGTGATAAGATGGGCAAACTCCTTCCCCTTCATAATAGAGTGACAGTTGATGGTATGGCGGAGGCTGGTAATATAGTGAAGGTGGGAGGTATGGTGGAGGTTGGTAACATGATATAGTAGATTCTTCTATTGATGAGGAAGGATGAATGGTGGGAGTCTGATCTTCTGATTCTTCTTCTGATGACTCTCTTCTTTTGGGAATCCTCATGACTCTGGCCCTTTGACTCATGAGTTTCATGTAAGCGTGGGCATTTATATAATTCTTTTGAGTTCTAGGTATAATGAGTTGAGTGTGGTCACTCTCTGTGGCTTCTTCATCTAGATTATTCACATAATCGAGGAATCGATTGGTGTTGACATTGGGAGGTTGCTTGACCTTGAATCAATGGTTCCGTTATCTATAAAGTCCTAGATTGCATGTTGTAGACCTATGCATCTTTTGGTGGTGTGCCCCTTCTGAGTGTGGTAAGCACAATATTCATGATCCCTATACAAGTTGGAGGAGGGTTACTGATCGCTCTCAGAGCCACTGTCCCTACCAATCTTTGCTTCTTTAACCTCTTATAGACTGCTATCACGGGCATTCCCAAATCAGAAACTACCTTCTTGGATGAGAGGCCTTCTGGGAGGGTGCATCTGCTTGTATTATGAATGGCTGTGAAGAAGTGGCTGGCGAGACTGACTGCTGCACTGCATTCACCACATTAGTTTTTGGACCCTTTCCCGTCCAACTCAGTGTTCTTGCTTGCATCTTGGGATGATCCTTGATACTGAGCCTCTCTCAAAATTATATTTTCCACGCGTGTGTTGGTGGCTATCAAGGCATCAAAAGTCTATAGATGTTAGTAGTAAAGAACATCATAATAAGGGTTTGACAAGTTCTCTATCAATACCTCCACTTTCTCTGCTTCTGAAGGCCGATCTACCATCTTGGCGACCTTATTCCTAAATCTCATTAGGAAGGCGGTGAATCCTTCTCTGGGTTGTTGCCTCAACGTCTCAAGCTCTTGTCACTTCATATCCACTTCAGTGTTGTAAGAGTACTATTTGGTGAAGCTTTCACCATCGTTGCCCAATTCTAAGTTTGGGATGACTCCAACTATGTGAGCCACCTTAGTGTTGGTCCTGATAGGGTGGATATAAAGGCTTGCCACATCTGGTTATCTGTAAGTTGCCACGACTTGGCAATACTATTAAAACTTTGTGGTGAGCCTTGGGGTCTCCTGACCCATCAAACCTGTCAGTCTGCCATTTAAATTTTTTAAGAACTTTTGCCCTGGAGAAGAAACTCATTTCCTTTGTATCCACTATTTGGCCTTCTAAGCTTTTCCCTACTCGGAACATATTTTCCAACTTTTCCAATTGCTCGCTAACTCTCCTTTCTCCACCCATTTCTGGGGGTTCCATTCAGACATGTGTTACAAATTCCTCTTCCTCATCTTCAATCACTACCCTAGGAGGAGGGACCCTGAAATAGACTCCTCGTTCATCATTTGGACGGGTAGGTGAAGATCCTCTTTGACCGATTGGCCCAACATACTCTAGTTCTCCTGAGTCAACTTGGGAAAAGTTCTCATGATAACTTATAACTCCATTTTTTTCCACATCTCCTGTAGCTAGTGCAACTCATTCCTGGGATCAACTCTAGGAGGCGTTCTGAATTGCAGATAATATCTGAGCTAACCCTCTCTTGACTTCTACCATTTCTATTTGCAAGGTCACCACAGGATGGACCCAGGCTTGTGCTGGAGATTCAGAGTCGTGTGGATCCGTACTAACTGGGCTATAATCACTTGGTAGTAGACAATCTCGAAGAGATGATGGAGGTGACACTAGACTTAGGTGAGTCAACCAATTACCTTGACGTGTCCAAAGGGACTATGAAGAATACTTGTGGTGTGGATTTATGCCTGAATAAAAAGTGGCTTATTTTACGATTCTTGAATTCCCAGCCCCTTGTTCACACATTTAGTAGATTAACAACCAATGATCCATCCAAAGTTAGGCTGCTTAATGATAAGGGGTGGATAGGGTTTGATGCCCCTGGTCCACCCAATGTCATAAGCTAGAGATTTATACAAATGGCTTGTCGAGAATATTCCCATCAGATATTCCATGTAATAAATTCATACTTTCCTTGCTCTTTTTCCCACTAGGTGTCCTTCCTCTTGATTTTCTCGGGACTTCTCGGGACTTTACATGACTTTGACCGGATCGCCCCTAAGTCACGTATTTCTTGAGGAGGGATACCTTCTATCTACAACCCACTTAGGAATGCAATTCTTTATGATGGGAATATAATGTAGGAACATTCATTTTCAAGACCACAAATAAGTTCTACAGTTAGCTTGTTGCGCTCCTAGCTTCTTCATCTATTTTCTACATGATGCTGAGTATGTAGTAAATGCAATAGGACCGACAAGGCTTCCTTTACAGGATCTATATACAAAATGTATGTGATCCTTTTGATAGACCCATAGGTACGAGATCAAGGGGTGACTTCCTTGCCCATTACTCGTGACTATACATGAGGTTAAGCAACTGGCCACGGGGTGGTGATTGTGTGCAATAGTGATTGTGTGCAATAGTGTAAAGTGGGAATACCATTATCTGATCTCAGAATGTCATAAAGTGAATGGACCTCCCCAAGGGTGCTAGCACAATTACAACATCTTCATCATTTAATAATACCCCACACCCTTATACAGGAAGCAAGTATCATTTGCTCTCAGAGTACTCTCCATGGCATGTGCTGACCTCCCTGAGGATGCGGGCATGATAGGGAGACCCTTGCCAAATGATTTCACTTCGAGCACAATGCATGATGCGATTAGCGAATACAATTACAAATATGGGGGTAGCCAGACACATTTTCAGACTAATGTGGTGGAAAATTTTCTTGCATTTAAAAGTAGCATCTAGTATTGGAAGCTTGATATTTATCCCTAGTGGAGTTGCCACTGTGAGGGTAGCGGCCAGAAATGGACTTATGCATTTCAATTGTGTCCTCTCTCCTCTCTTTCTCTTTCATGTGAGGGATGGAGTGTGTCATGTGTGCTTACCTTATAGGGCCCGCACTGCGGTATCGTCGCTCGGTGATATGTTGGGGCCTATTTCACAAGAGTGAAATTTATCACTCGAGATGGGGGTTTGATGATGGTCCAATACGGTGATCAGGATCATACAAATGGGGGTTTGAAGTCGCCACCTAGGGTTATAAGCCTAGGACCCTGGGGTGGGCCCAATCCTAAGAAAAGGGCCCAAAATTTGGTCTGGTCTAGAGATTTAGGGTAAGTATCAGGTTATAGAATTGGGAAGGTGTTTGGCACCCAATCTACCCGATTCGACCGATCTTCCTACTAAATGCTTAAGAATGAACATTTTCCATAGTTATTACTATTCCACATGCATGGCTATGTTATCACATATATATATACAATGATTGAATTTAAACTACTATATACACTAAAACAAGGTCTACATAAAGTCTATATGATGACAAGTTGGTAGTGAAACTGTACCTGAACTTAACCCCTATTTCGGGTCAAGAGGTGTGGGCCCCTGATTAGTACCGACTCATATTGTCTTTTGGATTCTCCTGGCTCAGGGGAAGATGGTCTTGACCTTTGACTTCCTTTCTTGAGAGATGTGGACTGTGATGGTATGCGGACAAAGTTCCATTTAGGAATGGTTACTTTTGGATTTGGGTTCGGATAGAGCTTCGGCTAGGGAAGGCTATTTCTGGATTTGGATTCGGACAGAGCTTCAGCTATGAAAGGCTATTTTTGGGCTTAGGATGAGGTGGCATTCCGATAGAGCTTCCACTGGGGATAGGCTAGGGAAGGGCTAGGCAGAGGTGGCACTCTGGCAGAGCTTCAGTTGGGGATAGGCTAGGGGAGGGCTAGGCTGAGGTGGCACTTCACCAGAGCTTCCACTGGAAATAGCTATTTCTGGAAAGATTCTAAGGGCACTCAGACAGGGCTTCTATTAGGAACTGCTATTTTTGGAAAAATATGGATTGACCTAAAATGGATTAAAGATCCCCAAAGCCGCAAAGAACACTTTGAAGATCCGAACAGAGCTCCAGATCTTAACAAAGATCTCTTCGTACACCCGAAGAACCTCAAGGGGGGAGGGATTTCTATTTCTGGTGAAGCTCAAGAACACTCAAAGGAGGAGGCTATAAACATACTATTTTTAGAAAAAATAGATTGGACTAAGAACATGGATTGAAGATCTTCAAAATCCCAAAGAACACTTTGAAGATTTGAACAAAATTTTGAATCTTGATGAAGATGGCTCTGAAGACCCGAAGAAAAGGAAGACCAGAGGAGGGGAGGAGGAGAGAGGGTTTCACTACTATGGAGTGAGGTGGGGTTGTTTGGTGTGTAAAATCCAAAGGATGGGGGGTATTTATAGGATTTATGGACCAATAGCGAAGAGGGAGAATTTTTAACCAACTAACAAAAGAGGGTTTTTTTACTAAAGTGGGTGAAGAAGACTTTTATCCAATGGGTAAAAGGGGTTCTTTGACTAAAATGGGTGAAGAGGGCTTTCATCCAATGGGTAAAAGGGTTTTTTTTTGGAGAGAGGATTCATGGCAAAAAAGTAGGTTTTTGGTCCCAAGTGGGTGAAGAGGAAATCTCTTCAACCATTGAGCCAGTGGCATGGGTGTGCGGGCAGTGGCATTGGTGTACGGCATGTGGCACACGGGCAGTGGCATTAGTGTGCAACACATGACACACGGGAAGTGGCAATGGTGTGTGGCACATGGTATGCGGGAAGTGGCATTGGTGTGTGGCATCTCTTCACCTATCGGGCCAGTGGCATGGGTGTGCGGGCAGTGGCATTGGTATGCAGTATGTGGCACGCAGGCAATGGCATAGGTGTGCAGGCAGTGGCATTAGTGTGCAACACATGGCACATGGGAGGTGGTATTGGTGTGTGGCAAATGGCACACGGGGCAACATGCATATGCAGCACATGGCGTATGGGGCAGTATGCATGTGCAGCACATGGCACGTGAGGTAACATGCACATAGGCATAGGCAGCAGTCGTGCATGAGCTGTAGCCAGTGAGGGCACGGGTTGGGTCATGCGGGGGCATGAGCCTGTTGTGCAGGCACGGGCTGGGTCATATGTGGGTGGGGGCCATGCTATGCGGGGGGCATTGGCCATGTTGTGCGGGGCACCGACCTTACTGTGTGGGGGCACGAGCCATGCTGTGTGGGGGCACGTGGATGAAGTTATGTAGGCTGGCTAGGCAGTAAGCAAGGGCTAGACAATAGATAGGGGCTAGACAGTAGCCAGCGCACAGCATGCATGTGGGTTGGCCAGCTCACTCAGCGTGTGAGCGATCACTAATTTTTTTGTTGATGATACGAGAGATCCGACGATCCGATTCTGACTTGCCATATATCATTAAAATCATATTTTCGAGCACTATCCATCTATACAATCATCTTGACCATATTTCTTCGTATATAATAAGTCAAATTTGGACCCTCCTCTCTCCCACATGGGGTTTCCAAGATTTCCAGGTAGTGGAATGTTTCTGGGTTTTCTTAGTCCATCATCTCTGTTGATCCAAAATCAAAAGTAGCGTCCAAGATCCGCATTTTATCATAGCAGGGGAATGTGACAAAATTGGGTGTCTACAATGGTGCAACCCTAGAAATTGACCGAGCTCGATTAGGCCCAATTGAGATCGGCCTGACCCGACCGATTGACACCCCTAAGTACTGTTGTCTTAGGCCAAAATGTGGACTAAAATGTTCAGCAGTATGCGTATGGCTCCAATTATCCCAAAAAATTTGTATGTCATATAAATATAAAATGTATAACCCAGGCAAGGGAGAAAATACATGGGGTAGAGAGCTAAGATGTGGAATGCCAGTGTGGACCTTGGCTGTGTTGGAAACCTCACCCAATTACATTTAAAGTTGTGAAGGTTATAGACTTCTCCCATTTAGTATTTAGTGATCTAATTACTATAGGTTAGTTCCAATAGGACAAAAATGGAATTGTTGGCTATGTGGGTTGGGTAAGAGACCTATATAGGAGTTGGAAGCTGAGCTGGCATGCTAGCTAGTCAGCTGAGAAATACACTAACCTAAGATCAGTACCCTGTTCATCAGCTGAGTGTGGATTCTAGAGAGGGAATTCAAATGGTCATAGGAAGTAAAAATTAATAAATGATTAATAAAATGAATTTAACCTCGAATATGATCTATTAATTTAGGACCTAAAATACTCGGTAAGGATACGCGTGATTGGGAATTCAGTGAAAGAACATAAGATTTGAGTATCAGGTTAGTGGGTGTTTGTTTTATTTTTGTGGAGCGTTTCTATACTTTTATGTTTTTGCATGCTTATGTGTAATGTGATGGAAACCATATTTTGGATTTATTTTTTAATATATATATAAATATTGCACATGTGGCATGATTTTACCCAGATTGATGTGATTAAGGTTTTGGGGAGGTGTGCTACAATATTTGTGTGGTGATGGTTGTAATATTGACGGTCTAAGGTATGGTGTGGGCGCAGTATGGATTCCGGTACCATGGGCTCAGAGATAAACTTTACGATTATGGCCACAGTTGTGTGATTGGATGCTATGGTTGCGATGAATGCATGTAGATTGCATATGGTTAGGATCACATCCTAGTGCTATAATCCCTTGCCAATATGGGTAAGGTATTGGCCAATCCCGCTTGTTGGTAGGTTGTGGAGGACTACTATGCCTAGATATGACATAATGTATCTTGAGAGGGCACAACATGGTACGGCGTACAATATGCATGGCTATCGGACAATATGGGCGACTAATCACAGTGTGGGATTTCGAGACCATGGCTGTCAGGGGTTACTATTTAGGGGTTATCTGGGGGACCAAGGTTCTTTTTGGGACTAGCTGACTCCTGCTTGCAACTAGCTTGTATCTCTAATGCCTGACGTACTGCGAAGGAGATACCACCTACATTGCTTATAACACTTATATATTGAGACTAAGTAACTAGAATGAAATTTAAAGTAATAAATGAATCATGTGGATTATGCATTTGGGGCATTTTAGTATGGCTTGTGTGTGACCATGTGTTAACATCATAATTTGCCTATGTGTGCTTGCCTGCTGATGGGCACATTTATGTGTGAAATCTAGGGTAGTAAAACATGCATTTTACATATTTAGAATGGAGCTGCCTTGGGTTTTACTCTCTTTTTTGCAGGTTTTATATTTTCAAGGCCTTAAGGACTATTGGATGCTATATCTTCAATTTTACAAGTAAAGAGGTCCTATTTCTTTTCATGGTTACGAAGATGACGAAATTCTGAGCAAGATGGACGTGTTCAATTAAAAGTACACATTCGTTTGGTCACCCGTACAAATGAAGGCAAAAAAAAAAAAGAATAATGGATCAGAACTGAACCGAGATGCAGAACCAGCCCATTTGCAGTTGTCCCAGAGGTACAAGGAATATTTTAAATGCCAACAAGGATTGATGGACCACATCCTTAAGTGATTGAAGATTTGTTTTTGGTAACAACAACTACCTAGTGTAGTTGGTGAGCTATAGTGTGCAAAATTCCCTTGCTCACCAAGAGGTCTCAAGTTCGAATCTCATGGTTTTTTTTTTAGAGAATTTTGTTGAAGATTTCCTGCTTTTCACTCACTTAAAGCACTAAGGGCATGGAGGGGATTTCCACATCAAATTAGAAGCAAGGAAAATCGTGGAAGCAAGAAGAGAAGAAAAAAAAAGGAAAGAAAAAAAGGGAGAAATAAAGATTATTCAAATCTTCTCTCTCCTCCACATCATCACCAAAGATTGTCCAAATCACACAAAGCAAGAAGAAAATCATCCCTAGGAGAGAGAAAAAGAAGAAAAATAAATTAAAAAAAAAAGGAAAGAAAATAAGCAAAAAAATTATAGGAAATTTCTCCAAATTTATTTCTCTCTTCTCTCTCCTCCATCTTAGCACTTATGGATTCAAAAGATCTCACAATCAATTGTGGGTTTCTCTCTTTTAGGAAAGAGAAATTTGTTACACTACCTCCCCATTCCCTATAAATACAACTCATGTAAGAGGAGGAGAGACAATTCATTCTTCTTCTAGTTTTTTTAGTTGCTCTCTCTTTCTCTTGCTCTCTCTTTCTCTTGCTCTCTCTTTAGTTTTAGTTCTTCTTTATCTTTTCTTTAATCACTTTTGTAATAGTTTTTTTTTTTATTTCAATTAATGCAAGCACTCTTTTATTTTTATTCAGCCCTTTTATGTTTATGATTTATGCAATTGAGTTGTAATTTTTTAAGTTATAGTTCTAGGCTTAGATCTAGGTGACAAGATCATGAGCCGTGGAGCAATTTTTTTTCAAGTTCAAGCATTGATTCAAGTAAGTAGGCTCTTTCAGTAGTCTCCTCTCCCCCCTCTCATTCCCTCTTCTGACTACCCTTTATTTCTTAATTTAGGATTTTTATTTTCAGTCGTTACATTATTGCTATTCCTTTCCCCCAAGGTTCATGGCTAGTGTATGTGTTGGCTTTGCCCCTCCTAGCCATAGAACCATCAATTTATTGCTTTTATTTTAATTGTCTCCCTTTTCCTAAAGCCAAGTAGAGTAACCCTTGTAAGAGTGACTCTCTGGTCAAGTAGGGAAGCTCATATTATGATGCATCCCTCGGGCTAAGTAGAGAAACCTACTTGTGAGTCTCTCTCTAGCTTTACCCCCTTTCTTTTACTTTATTTTTATTTCAGTATTTTTTTCTTTATTTATTTATTATTTTTTTTAATTGCGTGGGTTATTTATTTTCAGTTATTTATTTATTTAATTTTAATTGCGTGGCTTGCGTCTTTAAATTCTTAGATGACGAATGGTTAGGACGTTATTTTAGATACATATGTTTAGGACGGTAATTAGAATTATATCACAACTATTAATCGGTTCACTTTCGCATTATTAAAAGAGATAAAAAAATAAAGTGGCTACTCTCCCTGTGTTCAACCCGTAGCTACACTGATCCGTACGCTTGCGGTTATATTTTAAATCTCAAACAAGGTTTTGGCGCCGTTGCCGGGGAGACAGTTCCATGTTATTTTTCACTTTCTTTTGGTAAATCGGAGTGCTTTGTTTGCTTTGTTTTATATTTTTCCTTTTCTTTTATTGAATTCCTGAGAAGAACAACTTGCAATAATAGTTGTATCAGTGGAGGTCGCCATGCCTCACAGTATGATAAAGACAGGTTTCGCCCTGTAGCAGTACCTCAGGAATTGACCTAAGCAACCCCGGATCCCTGCCGGTAAGCTCCCAAAAAGCCAAAAAAAAATCAAAAAAAAATAAAAAGAAATCATTAAAAAAAAAGTTTTGCTATCCATTCTTTTGTGCTTGTCTTACTTTAGTTGCGGGTAGTTTTCTGTTGCATGAGTGTTAGGTGGGTACGTAATACTAAGAATCGGTTAGAAAGAAGAGATCCAACAAGTAGTGACCCAATACGTGTGCTCTCTTTAAAACCCTTCACCTAAATCTCTGAAAGATAGGTTCTATCCTGCTAGAACAGCCCAACCTTCTTGTATAGTTCTACCACAAGCCCAGGGCAATAATTTTGAAGTCAAATCTCAATACATCACTATGTTGCCCCACTTCCATGGGTTGACCTCTGAGGATGCATACCTATTTCTAAGGGAATTTGAAGAGGTATGTGTTCTAATTAAGATCCAACAACTTTCTGATGATGCTGTTATGCTTAGGTTTATCACTTTTGCATTAAAAGACTAAGCTAAGAAGTGGTTGTATGGGTTACCATAAATTCCATAACCTTATGGGAACAGTTCACAGTTGTCTTCCTTAAGAAGTTTTTCCCAACTCACAAGACCAATAAGCTTAGAAGTGATATCCTTCAGTTTAGGCAAAAGCCCAGTGAGTCATTTTCCAAACTTATGGAGAGATTCAAGGATCTACTCCAAGAATGCCCTCACCATGGCCTAGACTTATGGCATTTATGTCAAATAATTTATGAGGATATTGATTACCCAACTAAACAAATGAAGAGTCTATGTGCCCTGAGGGATTCACATCCTTTACAGATGAAGGAAAGGCATGGGAATTCTTACTTGACTTAGCAGACAAAACCCGTGAGTGGGAATCAACCCAAGAGAGTGAAAGAACCATAGGAGGAAAAGGATATTTTGTGGATGGGATAGTAGCCAAGGAAGCCCATTTGGATAGCCTAATCAAGAGGATTGAGGCTATTGTTCCTAGAGAGCCATCATCAGTCAATTTGGTTAAGATTTGTGCTTGGTGCCAGTCCCCTGGACATGTCATAGAAGAATGCCCCAACACCTCTGCGGGCACTTCTAATGATAGTGTTAATGCCTTATACCAGAATAATCCATATAGTAACACCTATAATCCAGGATGGAGAAATCACCCAAATTTCTCTTGGAATCAGGGCAACCAAGCAGGACCTTCCAATTTCTATAATCAAGGTCAACCTGGACCCCAAAGACCTCCCTTTGCACAACAATATTTTTCCCAAAATACTTTTCCTAGGTCAAATGTAAGACCTCAGGTGAGTTTTCCTAGGGCCCCTCTCCTATCATCTTATCAGCAACCCCCTGGGTTTACCAACATTGGAGAGGCAAGTAGAATTAGTGACTTAGAAAAAAATATGGCCCACCTCATGACAAGCCATCAAAATCTTACGAGAGAACTCACTCAAGTTGTCTCAATCATGCATGAGAGGGAGAAAGGAACTTTACCCAGTCAACCAGAGCCTAACCCTAGGCATCATCAGCCTATTAGTTCATAAGGACCAACTAATGCACCACTGAATATAGTACAAGGTCAGACCCAACAAGGATCCTCTAACCAATGTAATATTATTTATGCCCTTAGGAGTGGTAGAGAGTACCAACAGAGCGTTCCTAAATCTTCCTCATCTATTACTCATGTTAACTCTCCTTCAGTTGAGGACACAAGTGTGCCTCTTGTTTCAAGTTCATCTGATGAACCTAAAGATTTTTCTAAAACTAAAGATGATTTAGTTGAGTGAACCAAAAATGATTCTTCTGAACAGGGGCAAATCCCTAACAGTCCTTAGGTTTATCCTGTCCCATTTCCTAATTGCTTGGTAAACAAATGGAATACTGCTTCCATGGAAAAAATTTTAGAAGTCTTTAAAAAGGTAGAAGTGAACATCCCCCTTTTGGATTCCATATCCTAGATCCCCGCCTATGCAAAGATACTGAAATATTTCTGTACTCACAAACATATCATTAGTGTGCCCAAAAAGGCATTCTTGGCAGGTAACATTAGTTCCATAATTACTCAGCCCATAGCAGCCAAGTATAAGGATCCAGGGAGCCCTACCATATCTTGTGTCATAGGCAACACCTATATTGAGCATGCCTTACTTGACCTTGGCGCAAGTGTGAATGTTTTACCTTACCATGTGTACAAACAACTAGGATTGGGAGAATTGAAAGCCACTGGAACTACTCTTCAGTTGGCAGATAGGTCTGTTAATATTCCTAAAGGGATGGTTGAGGATGTCTTACTAAAGGTGGGGGAATTTATTTTCCCTGTTGATTTCATTGTGTTAGATACTAAGCCCTTCTCAACCAAGGATGAGATCCCTATAATTCTAGGAAGACCATTCTTGGTTACCAGTAATGCATTAATCAATTGTTGGAATGGTTTCCTAAGATTATCTTTTGGTAACCAAACTGTTGAGTTTAACATGTTTAGGATTGGCAAGCAACTGCATATGGAAGAAGAGATCAATATGCTTGAGGATTTTCTGGATTTTTCTGATCATTTGGTTACCAACTTTGATATTGATTTGGATTCAGAATTCCAAGAGTGTATGGATGAGTTGGATGATGATAGTGAAAATTTCTTTTCTGAAGTCTTGAGTCTTCACACACTTGTGGAGCCCTTAGGACCCCTTTCCAATTCCATTCCCAAACCTTCCATAGTTGAGCCCCCTAAGCTAGATCTTAAGGAGTTGCCATCTAATTTGAGATATGCTTTCCTAGGGCCTGACCAGACTCTTCCTATAATAATTTCTTCAAATTTGACTTCTAGCCAGGAAGAGGAGTTACTTAAAGTGTTAAAAGATAATAAGGAAGCCCTAGGTTGGACCATGGCTGATATCAAGGGTATAAGCCCTTCTATTGTGCAACATCATATACATCTTATAGAGGATTCCAAACCATCCACGGAACCCCAAAGAAGAGCTAACTTAGTGATAATGAAAGCTATTAAGAAAGAGATCCTAAAGTGCTTGGATCATGGAATAATTTATCCTATTTCTGACAGCCAATGGGTAAGCCCAGTTCACGTAGTGCCTAAGAAGTCTGGTGTGACTGTAGTTCCTAATGCCAATAATGAGTTGATCCCAACCCGTGTCCAAACAGGATGGCATGTGTGCATTGACTACAGGAAGTTAAATGCGGCAACTTGGAAGGACCACTTCCCATTGCCATTCATTGACCAGATGTTAGAGAGGTTAGCTGGACATGAATACTATTGCTTTCTTGATGGATATTCCGGCTATAACCAAATCTCAATTGCTTTAGAGGACCAACATAAGACCACTTTTACATGTCCATATGGAACTTTTGCTTACAGGCGTATGCCCTTTGGGCTTTGCAATGCCCCTGCTACGTTCCAACGATGCATGATGAGCATTTTTTCTGACATGGTCGAAACATTCTTAGAAGTATTTATGGATGACTTTTCAATTCATGGGAATTCCTATTCTGAATGTCTTCATCATCTTTCCCTAGTTTTGAAAAGGTGCATATCTAAGAATTTGGTTTTGAATTGGGAGAAATGTCATTTTATGGTTAAATCTGGTATTGTTTTAGGCCATGTAATATCCAAGGAGGGAATTAAGGTAGATAGAGCCAAAGTGGATTTAATTGATAATTTACCACCTCCTCAATCTATTAAGGATGTTCGGTCCTTTCTAGGGCATGCAGGCTTCTACAGAAGGTTTATTAAGAACTTTAGTCATTTAGCCCGACCTCTCACCTCATTACTTGCCAAAGATCAAACTTTTGAGCTTTCTAAAGAGTGCCTAGAATCCTTCAAACAACTTAAGAAGGAGTTGACCAATGCACCCATTGTTAAACCACCTGTTTGGACTGAACCTTTTGAATTGATGTGTGATGCTTCAGATTTTGCCATAGGAGCAGTTTTAGGTCAAAGGATTAATAAGTTGCCCACTTTCATTTACTATGCTAGTAGGACATTAAATGATGCACAACTCAATTATACAACCACTGAAAAAGAATTTTTAGCTGTTGTGTTTGCATTAGAAAAGTTTCGATCTTACTTAGTTGGTTCATATGTGGTGGTGTATACTGATCATTCTACCCTCAGATACCTAGTTCAGAAGAAGGATGCCAAAGCCCGTCTCATTAGGTGGGTTTTACTTTTGCAAGAGTTTGATTTAGAAATTAGGGATAAGAAAGGAGTTGAAAACCTAGTTGCAGACCATTTATCCTGGCTTCCCAATTCCTTGACTGTTGATTCTCTAGTCAACGAGAACTTTCCAGATGAACAATTATTTGCAATGTCCAGTGAACCATGGTTTGCTGACATTATCAACTTCTTAGTTTCAGGTGTGACTCCAGATCATTGGTCCACCCAAGATAAGTATAGGTTTCATTCCCAAGTTAAGCACTTTTTCTGGGATGATCCTTATTTTTTTAAGATATGTCCAGATCAGATTATCCGACGATGTGTTCTTGATCATGAGCAACATTCCATTCTCTCTTTTTATCATGATCATGCATGTGGTGGACACTTTGGACCTAAGAAGACTGCCGCAAAGGTTCTCCAATGTGGATTTTATTGGCCCACTCTTTTTAGAGATGCTTTTGATTTTTGCAGGCTTGCCTTGCCTGCCAGTCTTTTGGCCGTATCAATAAAAGGAACATGATGCCCCTCAACCCTATTTTGGTAGTTGAGATCTTTGATGTATGGGGCATCGATTTTATGGGACCATTCCCTAATTCCTTTGGGAATTTGTACATACTTTTGGCAGTTGATTATGTTTCTAAATGGATAGAGGCCATACCTTGTAAATCTAATGACCACAAAGTGGTGGTCCAGTTTCTCAAAGAGAACATTTTTTTTTTGCTTTGGTGCACCACGTGCAATAATTAGTGATAGGGGTACTCATTTTTGTAATCGACCTTTTGAGGCCCTAATGCAAAAGTATGGGATCACCCATAAGTTATCTACCCTTTATCACCCCCAAACTAGTGGCCAAATGGAGGTGTCTAATAGGCAGATCAAACAAATCTTACAGAAAACTGTTAATCCCAACCGTAAGGATTGGTCCCTTAGGCTCATTAATGCCTTGGGGGGCCCATCGGACTGCATTCAAGACCGACCTTGGTCAGTCTCCCTATAGTTTGGTGTATGGGAAAGCTTGTCACTTACCAATTGAGTTGGAGCATAAGGCCTTTTGGGCCATTAAGAAGCTTACCTTTGATTTGTCTGATACGGGAATTCATCGTAGGCTCCAACTATCTGAGTTGGAGGAACTTAGGAATGATGCCTATGAAAGTTCTAGAATTTACAAGGAAAATACCAAAGCTTTCCATGATAAACACATTCTGCGTAAATCTTTTGCAATTGGTGATAAGGTCTTATTGTACAACTCTCGATTGCATCTTTTTCCTGGTAAGCTTAGATCCCGATGGGATGGCCCATTTATTGTTCATAATGTATATCCCCATGGGGCTGTGGAGATTTTGAATCCAAGAACAGGGGTAATTTCGAAGGTTAATGGTCAGTGTTTGAAACTGTTCCTCGAGTTTTCTACTACTAGTAGTGAAGAGGTCATAGATCTCCATGAACCTCTTTACACTGATGACTAATTTTTAATCAGGTATGACCCCCTTGCATTGTCTTTGCTTTTAATTTTTTCCATGCATTGAGGAAATTGCATGACTTAAGTGTGGGGGAGGGAAACCAGTTTTTGTTTTTTTTTTCACTTTGTTTTGTTTGTTTTTCTTTTTATTTTTGAGCTTGTTAAGGATGAAGTCCTACTTTGGCTTTTGGCTAATGATCAGACCATTCGGATGCTTGATGTATGAAAATAAAAGTTTTGACGAAGGTACCCATTTTGAACGTATAAAACCCTGTTGAGAAGAAAGAAACAAGCATGTGTCTTGAGATGGGACTTTCTTTTGAAAAATAAGAGACCCCTGTTTTATGGTGATGGACCATATGTAAGTCTGTGGGTTCCTTGTACTTTTGATTTGGAGTTGAGACCTTCTTTTTAATTTGGCATGGGTTAACAAATGCACAATTTTAAATGAAATTTGAAATGTGGTATAAAGAAGAATAAGAGTTGATTCCCTTGGAACTAGACAGGGCATTGCGCCTCAGGAAGCGTGGTGTCTTGATCGAAATTCCTTGGGAGGAAACCTCTGAAGTAACTCTAGCATCACTGTCTTTGTGGGCATATGCAAAAAGTGAAGCTATATAGTACCTTGGGTGTCTGGTGTTTGCTCCACCATGTCATTCAGGCCAAAAGTAGTGGAGGTGAATAGAGTTTATTAGTAAAAAAAAAAAGGAAAAAAAATGTGCAAATGTCATTATTGGTTGGTAACATGTTTGGTCAAAAACACTCCAACGCCTTAGTCATTGGTTCCCTATTTTTTCACAAGTGGTTTTGCCTTAAGATAAGAATGTTTTGAAAGAGACGAGGTGAGTTCCAAATTAAGAAATATGCTAGTGCTTGGAATTGATAAAGGGTAATAAAAGTTCAAGTGTGGGGGTCCCTTGTAAGAGAAATTATCTTTGCTCTAGATCGGTATGAACCTTACCTTTAGCAAAAGTTGGGATTTTTTTATTTTGAATTTTAGGTGTATATTCACTACAAACACCCACGAGACACAACTCGTCCACTAGGGGTGACCTAGGGGTTTAAAGGCTTGTTGCACATACTAAGTGCAACCGTGATTCCTACGAAAGTGAGTTAGGTTTTTTTTGTTTTTATTCTTTTCTTTTTGTTTTGCTCGAGGACTAGCAAAGTCTAAGTGTGGGGGAATTCTAATGAGCACATTTATGTGTGAAATCTAGGGTAGTAAAACATGCATTTTACATATTTAGAATGGAGCTACCATGGGTTTTACTCTCTTTTTGCAGGTTTTATATTTTCAAGGCCTTAAGGACTATCGGATGCTATATCTTCAATTTTACACGTAAAGAGGTCCTATTTCTTTTCATGGTTACAAAGAGGATGAAATTTTGAGCAAGATGGACATGTTCAATTAAAAGTACACATTCGTTTGGTCACCCATACAAATGATTATTCTTTTCAGGCAAAAAAAAAAAAATAATGGATCAGAACTGAACCGAGATGCAGAACCAGCCCATTTGCAGTTATCCCAGAGGTACAAGGAATATTTTAAATGCCAATAAGGATTGATGGACCACATCCTTAAGTGATTGAAGATTTGTTTTTAGTAACAACAACTACCTAGTGTAGTTGGTGAGCTATGGTGTGCAAAATTCCCTTGCTCACCAAGAGGTCTCAAGTTCGAATCTCATGGTTGTTTTTTTTTAGAGAATTTTGTTGAAGATTTCCTGCTTGTCACTCACTTAAAGCACTAAGGGCATGGAGGGGATTTCCACATCAAATTAGAAGCAAGGAAAATCGTGAAAGCAAGAAGATAAGAAAAAAAAAAAGAAAGACAAAAAAAGGAGAAATAAAGATTGTCCAAATCTTCTCTCTCCTCCACAGCATCACCAAAGATTGTCCAAATCACACAAAGCAAGAAGAAAATTGTCCCTAGGTGAGAGAAAAAGAAAAAAAATAAATTAGAAAAAAAAGGAAATAAAATAAGCAAAAAAATTATAGGAAATTTCTCCAAATTTATTTCTCTCTTCTCTTTCCTCCATCTTAACACTTTTGGACTCAAAAGATCTCACAATCAATTGTGGGTTTCTCCCTTTTAGGAAAGAGAAATTTGTTACCCTAACTCCCCATTCCCTATAAATACAACTCATGTAAGAGGAGGAGAGACAATTCATTCTTCTTCTAGTTTTTTTAGTTGCTCTCTCTTTCTCTTGCTCTCTCTTTAGTTTTAGTTCTTCTTTATCTTTTCTTCAATCACTTTTGTAATATTTTTTTTTTATTTCAATTAATACAAACACTCTTTTATTTTTATTCAGCCCTTTTATGTTTATGATTTATTCAATTGAGTTGTAATTTTTTAAGTTATAATTCTAGGCTTAGATCTAGGTGACAAGATCACGAGCCGTGGAGCAATTTTTTTTTTCAAGTTACAGCATTGATTCAAGTAAGTAGGCTCCTTCAATAGTCTTCTCTCCCCCCTCTCATTCCCTCTTCTGACTACCCTTTCTTTCTTAATTTAGGATTTTTATTTTCAGTCGTTACATTATTGCTATCCCTTTCCCCCAAGGTTCATGGCTAGTGTATGTGTTGGCTTTGCCCCTCCTAGCTATAGAACCATCAATTTATTGCTTTTATTTTAATTGTCTTCCTTTCCCTAAAGCCAAGTAGAGTAACCCTTGTAAGAGTGACTCTCTGGTCAAGTAGGGAAGCTCATATTATGATGCATCCCTCGGGCTAAGTAGAGAAACCTACTTGTGAGTCTCTCTCTAGCTTTATCCCCTTTCTTTTACTTTATTTTTATTTCAACATTTTTTTCTTTATTTATTTATTTATTTATTTTAATTACGTGGGTTGTGTCTTTTTAGTTATTTATTTATTTAATTTTAATTGCGTGGCTTGCGTCTTTAAATTCTTAGATGACGAATGGTTAGGACATTATTTTAGATACATATGTTTAGGACGGTAATTAGAATTAGATCACAACCATTAATCAGTTCACTTTCGCATTATTAAAAGAAATAAAAAATAAAGTGATTGCTCTCCTTGTGTTCGACTTGTAGCTACGCTGATCCGTACGCTTGCGGTTACATTTTAAATCTCAAACACCTGCTCACCCCTTGTCGATATATGTTTGCAGATGGAGGAATCAGAGCTGAGATGAATAGGCGATCGGTATCGGTGTGAGCCTGTATCCAAGGGACACTATGAAACTTGTTGAGATTTTCCTTCTACTATGTATTTGATTATTAATATTGAATTGTAATATTTATTTATTATTGTGATCTATGGAAAATTTCACTTTGGGCCAGTATTAGAAATTATCACCGTAGATTTGATCACCGAGTATATGCTTCTTATGGATTGTATATGTGTACTTTGATTTATTGTAGATGTTCTAAATATTGTGTATGGTTAGTATACCATATCTGTGATAATGGGATATGGTAGGTTGACTAGGTCAGGAATCCAATGCCGCATATCTTGGCCAAATTTGAGGCAGGGTGTGACAGGTTGGCCAATCTTGTTCTGGTCCATAAGAAAGACGGAAGGTGCAGATGTGCTTGGACTTTCGAGATCTCAACAAAGTTTGCTCAAAAGATGATTTCTGTCTACCACATATTGATGTGCTTGTTGACATCAAGGTGAAGCATGCCTTCTTATCTTTCATGGATGATTTCATGGGGTATGACTAGATAAGCATGCATCTCGAGGACAAAGAAAAAATGGCTTTCACCACCCCATGGGGAATGTGTTGTTATAAGCTAATGCCATTTAGGCTGAAGAATACCGAGGCAACTTATCAAAGACCAGCCACTGTTATCCTCCATAATATGATGCACAATGAAGTGGAAAGTCTATATTGATGATATGATAGTGAATTCGGTGAATCGGTAAGGATATATCTCTGCCTTGAGAAAATTCTTTGAGAGGATAAAGAAGTATCAGCTGAGGCTAAATCCCCAGAAATGTGTATTTGGTGCAACAGTTGAAAAGCTATTGGGATTCTTGGTAAGTGAAGGAGGCACTGTGGTTGACCCTGTTAAAATCAAGGCGATTCAAGAAATGCCCACGCCTCAGTCAGAAAAGAAAATATGAGGATTTCTCAATTGCATCTAGTACATCAGCCAGTTCATATCTCAATTGACTACTATTTACATGCTGATCTTCAAATTGCTAAAGAAGGACCAGCCCAAAAAGTGGAATGATCAATATAAGTAGACATTTGATAAAATAAAAGAGTACTTGACAAACCCACCAGTGTTAGTGCCGCCCGTTGCTGGACAACTTCTCTTGCTATACTTATTAGTTGGAGAGAATCCCATGGGATTATTATTGGCTCAAAAGGAGAAGGGATTTGTGTCACACTCGGTTCACGTAGAACCGGACCGGTGACCAAGTTAACACCTGTTAGCCCAAAACCTACCAAGATCATTTGATACAGTAACCACAACACAACATACACACACAATAAGTCAAGCAAGTTTTGTATTTCAGCAGAAGTCTTACATGTACATACCTATAAATACCCCAATACTCTTGACACCCAAATTATATTACATAGTACATATACATGTGCGCCATAGGCACGATATATACACAAGAATTACAATTTAAATATCTAAAACACAAAAGGTGTAACATCATAAAATAACAAAAAAGAAACTCGGGTTGGTATCAGTGTTGCTGTCCCATAACACAACTCTCGCACGGGCACTCGGCCCCGTGCCCAAGATCTTTAGGGACCCACCAATCCTCTGCTGAAAACTCCACAGTGGGTCTCAGCTCTAGCTCTTCAGTCAGATAACCTGCAAGATCATCTAAAAAGTGGTGCACATGTGGGATGAGCTCACTAGCCCAGCAAGTGAAAAGAAAGACCAAGCAATCATTCGCAATACAAATGCACATATATGTATGCAAGTTCATTTTATTATCTTAAACCACCTACACATCACATCTAAGTCATAGTTCATGTGCTACTTACAACGACAGTGCGCGTATGCCCTGGGTACGAGCCACGAATCCCATCCTGTGATATGCCCATAAGATTGTCAGAGAAGGCCAGTCGTGGGTACTAGAAAAGTAAATGTGCCTTGCTCTACATTAAAGTAAAATGGACATTGCCCTGCATTAATTTAAAAGTAGTATGATTGGCCCTCTTATTATATCACCAAAGTTATCGACCGTTTTAGAGATTGGTCGAGTGTACTTCTAACTGCCATCGTTGGTACACAACCTCGAGCTTCCTGCCAATGATATACCCAACACCTAAACCCCTATTGAAAAGGGTCGTAGCACAGGGATATGTCATTCCTAACCACATGCTCCTATATGAGATAGTACGACTGTATAGTGCCACCATGTCCCATTCTATAGGCCACTAATGCATTCGTATCCAAGCCGACTACGGCATCTAGTCTAACAATGTATCATATTCAATAATTTAAAATTATCCATTTCATATCTCAAAGCAGGAATAAGTATTTAACAATTAAAGATATTAATATATCAAGTCATTAATGAATTTCATAATGCACACATCAATGCATGCAAATGGCATTCGAGGATGAATAAGCTACATGCAATAATGAAATAATGGAATGGCTAGTCCACGGCAATAGTGGAATGATACAAAAACACTCCAAAAACAAAGTCAATGTCCTCTCTCCACTTACCAAGTTATGTACAATGATCACCCTTGGTATGAGGAAGATCTGGCATTTGATGACGTGAGTTTCTAGTACAACCTACCATAAAAGAGGTTTAGTTTAGTATATCTTCACTTTAGGCTCATAACCATTGAGGTATGATGATCCCAATGTGTTTAAAATCATTAGAGAAGGTTGCTCGACAAATTTGGGCCCAATGGAAACCTGAAAAGTCAGATTGGTGGGTCAACCTATAGGCTAGGCACCCACCAATCCCTGCTCACTTGTCGATCCAGGGACAATACCTGGACCGGCATGCCAGGAGCAGTGGCCTAGGTGCCCACCAGTCCTTGCTTGCCGATCGGCCCAGGGGCCCTACCTGGATCGATGGACCAGGAGCGGCGGGCTAAGTGCCCACCAGTCCTTGCTCGTCGATCGACCCAGGGGCTCTGCTTGGATTGACAAGCTCGCATTGGTGGGTCCATCCACTATCAGGGCACCCACCAATCAAAACTAAGATTTTGTTATTCACTTCCTTTCTTCATCCCACCTTGGGGAAACCACCAAGGGTCGATTCGATCGCATTTTCCACAAATCTAAGGTTCTATATCATGATTTCAACATAGATCTATGATTGATTCAAAGTTCTAAGCTTGGGTTTTACCTCTTTGCTTAAGAACACTTCAAAAACCTCAAATCTTCTCTTTAGCTCAAGAGATCAACAAATGTTTCACAAATCTTGCAAGTTCTTCCTTAAAATCATTCATAAACAACATATAGGTGTAAGGGTGGGGGCCAAAAATGGATTGGCTATGCATTCCCATCCTCTCTCCTCTCTGTCTCTCTCTTCACCTTCATGGAGAGGGGGAGGGTTCAAGCCGTGTGTGCTTCGCTTGTTGGCCCTGCACCGCCATATCGCCACTTGGAGATATGTGGAGGCCTATTTTAGAAGGGTGTAAAATTCAACATTTGAGACGGGGGTTTTGATGATGGTCCAATTCGTGGATCTAGATCATGCAAATGGGGTTCGGAGTCACCACCTAGGGTTATGAGCCTAGGGCCTGGTGGTGGGCCCGATTCCGGAGAAAAGGGCCCGAAATTTAGTCTTGTCTAGAGATTTAGGATAAGTGTCAGGTTACAAATTTGGGAAGGTGTTAAGTACCCAATCTGCTTGGTTCAACCGGTCTTCTTACTAGATGCTTGAGAATAAACATTTTTCACAATTATTACTATTCCACTTGTATGGCTAAGTTATCACACACATATATATATATATATATATTAATTGAATTCAAACTATTTTAAATTGGGTGTCTATAGAATGCCCTTCTTTAGCCAAGGCCTATGCCAATGGCCGAAGGGAAAAGAAAAGAACGACCACATTTTGTCATCCAGAGCACGTACTTTCATCATCTTGCTCATTTATGACGGAGTTGAAAAAATGCAACAGATAATATCTCTCTACTTTTTTAAAGTTTTAGGACTTACCTGGGCTACCAATTGCGGAAAGGAATTCACTGCTCTTCCAATCCTATAAAAAACGTTAGTACTGTGATCTTTGACTCTTCCTTTGCTAGGCTTCACATGTGCCAGTTCGGGGAATGTGGTCTCCATACTGGGTCTTTCGAACCAATCTGGACTATCTGAGACTGATGATTACAAGAGCAAAACTCACTACTCTTCCAATCTTGCATTAAGTAAAAATATATGATTTTTGGATTTTCGTAAGCTGAGCTTCACATGTGCCAGTTCAGGGTTTTGGTTTATGAGATCGGGCCCCTTGGAACCGATTTAAAGGGATTGGGCCACCTGGGGCCGTGTTAAATACATTGGGCCACCTGGGGCCGGATAAATGCGATTGGGCCACCTGGGGCAGGTTCAATGAAATTGGGCCATCTGGGGCTGGGTAAATACAATTGGGGCACCTGGGGCTAGGTCAATAAAATTAGGCCATCTAGGCCCGGGTCCATGAAATTGGGCCCCCTAGGGTCGGGTCCATGAAACTGGGCCCCTTGGGGCTAGGTAAGTGCAATTGTTTCTCTTCTTGATTTTCCCTTGATTCTTGATTTTTGGTTCTTTGATTTGGAATCTTGCTCTTTGCTTTCGATTTGGAATCTTGCTTGAATTTTGACCAATAAAATTTTGACCTTTACTTTCCTCTTTTGCATGTGATATAATTTCCACCTACCACATGAATTTCTACATTTCCTTTGAATTTTTTACTTCCCATGTGATATAATTTGCAACCACCACCAAAATAATTTTGAATTTGGTATTTGGTAGTAAGAAACTTTGGTTTGCACCTTGGATTTGGAATCTCTTTTTTTTTTTTTTTTTTTGGAAAATGAATTTTTTCTTATAACATGGTCCCCCTTCCTTGTCCATTCCTCATTCTAACTTTTTTGAGTGAAGTGAGTGGGTTTTGAGTTTCTAGAGCCCTCAGGTTTTTCTTGAAGTTCTCCTTTTTTTTGAAGTCTTTCATCTTATTCTTGAAAATCTTCATCTTACTCTTGAAGATCTTCATCTTGTTCTTAAGGGAGGAGTCATATGGAGAATTTGATATTCTTGTGGGCTTTTTTGAAAATTGAGAAACTTTCTGGGGTTTCTTATAAATTAAGACACTTTCTGGGGCTTCTTGTAAATTAGGAAACTTATTGGGGCTTTTAGTAGTTTTTAAAAATATGGCTGAAAGGAGAATGAGAAAGACTTTGGGAGAAGTCTAGCTTGAGAGTTGCAGTAGTTCTTCCTATAGGGATGAGGGCTTGGCTAATTGGTACTCTGGGTAGACTCTTCATAACAGTTGGGTAAGTCTTTACATTTTATTCATTATATTGATCATATTTTATTCTTTTTTTTTCTTCTTTTTTTTATACATTCTTTATTTCCATTAGCATGAGGGAAGGGAACCACCTACCTTTGCCTTATATGGCCATCCGAACATGGTTCAGTTATGGCATGGGGTGTTTCCTAGTAGAGTGAAGGAGGTAGTTGATGCATCATACCTGTGTTGGCTAGCCCTTATAGAGACCCGAAAGTTCAATCCAGCACTGGTGGGGGCCTTGATGGAATGGTGGTGGCTAGGTACTCATTCTTTTCATCTCCCTGTTGGTGAGATTACCATCACGCTCCTATGCTTCTATGCCTTGATAGACATTCCATTTGGGTGTAGACTCATGACCCTACCCAGGATTTCGACTGTCAAGGAGTTTACAGACTTGACAGGCATTACCATTGTGGTCGGCCAGACACACATCCATCTAGGGGAGATTAGTGCCCGATGGTGGAAATTCGGCCTGGGGGAGAACCTAGGCAACATGTCATAGGTGGCCCATTCTTTTTTGCTATTTGGTGTGAGTCAGTGCCTTTTTAGTGACTTCCGAGGGGGAGTGGATATCCACCTGGTGTTCATCCACTGAGATCTTTATACAGTAAATTCTTAGGACTAGGGTGGGGCCACCTATGCATATCTCCTACGAACCATAGACTTGCTGTCATATGGAGATAGGGGCCTCAAGGGAGCAGGCTTCATTCTCTAGGTAATTTTCCTTCCTGTATCCATTTCCTTTCATTTATTTGGATTGCACTTTATTACTTTAATCTCTTGAAATAGCTCTGGTGCTTTGAGCACGTGGAGACCATAGCTCCCAGACTGAGGGACCCTCAGGAGTTCTTCTTCCCAGTAACCACAAGGTGGGGGGACAATTAGGTGATCAAGACTCGGCGCAATCCTTCAGGGACCACTACTCATTCTCTTTTGAACAATCTCACTAAGGTTTGCCATGTTTGACACTGAAATTCCTTTTTATCTTGTGTTGTACTTACTTTTCCTTGGATTTGTAGGTCACTTGGAGACCATTCTATTGACACATATTTCCAAATTTTGAAGGATTCACATTGGCCAAACACTTATCCGAGAACAGAGTTCTTTTTCGAGGAATTTTGGGGCCATATCTGGTATTTGGGGGAGAGAGTAGTACCCTAGTGGTCAGATATTGAGTCATGCCCTCTCTTAGTCATCCTCCACCCACAATGCACTGCCCAAAGATCATCCCAGTGGACGAGATGAAGCGTTTGGCTGATAGAGTATGGGATGACTCATTTCTTGATCAGGATAGTGACTACAAAACCTTCCTGGAGGAGGAGATAGTATGCACCCCTCTTGGTCCTGATGGTCCAATTGTATGTTGCCCTTTCTTGAGTATTTCCTTCAAATTCTTTCTTGTTTTGATCTTGACTGATGTTCTTTCAGGGGAGAGTGCAATGTGTAGATCCTTCTACTGTTATGCTCGCATGCTAGTGCTATTGATCCTTCACAAGCGAGACCCTCTACTAGTACAGGTGGGTCTCTCAGAGTTGCTAGCACCCCCTTTCGTGGTTTCCTTGCTTGGAATTATCCCAATGAGGCCAATCCTAGTCTTTTTCATCTTCTGTTGCAGAAGATAAATGTAGATGCTTCTCTTGGGCTGCTCATTCCTTATGACTATGTGAGTATTTGATCATCCTTCCAGTGACTCTTGACTTCCTTTGGCTGATATGCTCTTTCTCAGGTGTCTCCAGGGTTCTATTCTGAGATCAGGAGGATGCATTATGGCTTGTGCAAGACAATTGTTGCCAAGGTATTTCATACTTTCCCTCTTTTTCCTTTTGTCCTTCTTCTTTCATTATTCTTCTTCTTGATCGTTTCCTATATTCCTTAGGATGGGAGGATTGCCTCCTTGGAGTGCCAAGTTAGTTCCTACGAGTAGAAAATTGCACAACGGGATGCACTGATTCAGGATATGACATAGAGGCTGGAGTAGGCTGGATTAGCATCCGTGGGTTCCTCAGTACACCATGGGGATGATTCAGAGTATGGCTCATATGATGACTTTTGACACATAGGGATTTGTTTCTGTATTTCCTGTAAACACAAACACATGTATATTTTGCTTTTTCTTTTTTCCTCCCCCTTGTTTGTTTATCATTTCATTTTAGCATCTTATGAATGAAAACTTACCTTTGGTACAAAGAAAAACTTTTCTTTTTGTTTTTTTCTTTTTTTTTGTTTGCAATTTTAGGCATAATCAATTGCATAACTCAAGTCATAATTAGAATAATCGGGACAATACAAGAATCCAAATACTTCCTCATTCCATTACCAAGTAATTATATGAAAAGGGGAACAATCTTCCTACCATAGATGGGATAGGTGAGTAACAAGGTGTGGAGACAATTCTTGAGGTGGGTGAAAATTCACTAGCTCCTCTGGGTCTGTCACCTTGAGCCCATATTGTAGGCTGATGTACATAGGCAAATAAAAGGATGTGTGAGTTAATCCCATCAACCTGACATAATTGTACCCAAGGGTCTTCATCAAAAAATCTTCTTATGGCCTCGCTGGAAACCTCTATACGATATATCTTGCACAGTCCTTTCCAGTATGTACTTCTCCCAATTAGTGATAAGGTCAAATTATGGAACTTCCCTCTTATCCTGATAGCAAAGAACTTCGAGTGGATCTCCTTTTGATGGCTTGGTTAACTTCAGTTCCTCAAGGATCTAAATCTATAAAATAACAGGACTCACTTAACAATAATCTAGTCCAAATTTATGGCCATGGCTCATGTCACCGAATCCTTGAGTGTTTCTACAAGAACCGTAGGGATGATGTCACCTCCCTCCTTCAACTATTTTACTACCTCAATCAGAATGGACAGTGCACCATGTCCTAGAGTGTGGAGAATATAATAAGCTATCATGCAAAGTAAATAAGCATCTTGTGATCTCTGTTGATGGATTCCTCCCATTGGTAGAAATTGGATGAAGATCTAGGCCACCTTCAAAATGTCGATCTTCCTATACCTAACAAACTGCTTCACTTCCTCTTCTTTCCATCCAAAGAAGTCCTAGATTTCCTCTAAGTAATCTTTTTTCAAAGATGGTTAGAGCAAACTGCCTTTGGGTGGAGATAATATACAAACCCAGAATTCTTTGAGAGTTGGGTAGATCTCTACTAGTCCAAACCGAAATGCATGCAGGTTGGCATCCTAATGTTGAGGCACGTACCGGAGTAATTGGTGATGTAGCTTCACACATCCAATCTGGCCAAAAAATGACACATTCATGGATTCCAGCAATCCTGGCACCCTCATGCTTATGTCCAAGGCCCATTTCCTCAACGTCTTATCCAACAAGCCCATGACTTTTTTTGAAACCATCACAAACAATGAGATATGATGATTTATCAAAGCATTACTCATTAGCTAATGACTCAAACAAGCCTTTACAACTATTGCATCAAGCTCTTCTTTTTTGACTTATCAAGGGTGGGGAATAAACTGGCCTTGATAAACTGGTGCCAGGTGGCAATTTTCTTTTAGGGGATAGAATCCTGAAAAAGAGTGAATGGGCCATAGGTGAATAACAGATACCTATTGGCCTTATATGCCAAATGGAAAATCTTAAAGATAGAATCCTGGATAAGAAGTGATGGACCAATGGGTAGATGATAGATACCTAATGGCCTTTCATGCCAAATGGCGATTCTTGGGGGACACAAACTATGATGATTTTTTAAGATACTTTGATTATTGTGGGGGTAGCGGCTAGAGAAGAATGGGCTATGCATCCCCATCCTCTCTCCTCTCTCTCTCTTCACCTTCAGGTGAGGGGGAGGGGTTCGAGTCATGTGTGCTTAGCTTGTGGGCCCTACACCACCGTATCGTTGCTTGGAGATACGTGGAGGCCTATTTTATAAGAGTGTAAATTTCATCATTTGAGACGGGGGTTTTGATGTTGGTCCAATTTGGGGATCTAGATCAAGCAAATGGGGTTTGGAGTCGCCACCTAGGGTTATAGGCCTAGGACCTAGAGGTGTGCTTAATTCCTGAGGAAAAGGCCCAAAATTTGGTCAGATTCAGAGATTTGGGGTAAGTGTCAGGTTACAGAGTTTGGAAGGTGTTAAGCACCCAATCTGCCTGGTTCAACTGGTCTTCTTGCTAGATGCTTGTGAACTAACATTTTCCACAATTATTACTATTCCACATGTATGGCTAGGTTATCATGCATATATACATTAATTGAATTCAATCTACTATATACACTAAGACAAGGTCTGTTTAAAGTCTACATTATGAGAAGTTGGTTGAGAAATTATATCTGAACTTAACCCATGTTTCTGGTCAAGAGGGGGTGGGCCCCTGATTAGTACTGGCTCAGACTATTTTTTGGATTCTCTTGACTCAGTGGAAGATAGTCTTGACCTCCAACTTCCTTTCTTAAGAGATGCTGATTGTGATGGTATCCGAATAGAGTTCCAGTTAGGAACGGTCACTTGTAGATTTGGATTTGGACAGAGCTTCAGCTAGGGAAGGTTATTTTTGGCTTTGGATGCAAACAGAGCTTTAGCTAGGGAGGCTATTTCTGAGCTTGGGATAAGGTGGCACTCTGGCAGAGCTTTCACTAGGGATAGGCTAAAGGAGGGCTAGGCTGAGGTGGCACTTTGACAGAGCTTCCGCTGGGAATGGCTATTTCCAAAAATATTTCAGGGACACTCGCATAGGGGTTCAGCTAGGAAAGGCTATTTTTGAAAAGAAACAGGCCGACCTAAAAATGGATTGAAGAACTCCAAAGTCCCGAAGAACACTTTAAAGATCCGAATAGAGTTTCAAATCTTAACAAAGATCTCTTCGTAGACCCAAAGAGGTTTTTATCTCAAGAACACTCAAGAACACATGGGAGGTGGCTCAAGAACATACTATTTTTTGCTAAAAACTGGATCTAACTATGAATTTTGATTGAAGATATTCAAGCTCCCGAAGAACACTTCGAAGATCCGAATGAGTTTTCGGATCTTAACGAAGATTGCTCCAAAGATTAGAAGAAAATCAAGAGGGGGGAGGAAAATTTCACTCTGAAAGAGGAGGGGGATTGTGGTGTGTTGGTGTGTTTTTTTCTAAAGAAGGGGGTATTTTTAGTTTTTTTCAGCCAAATAAGAGAGGGGAATCCCTTTATCCAGTGGACAGAAGGGGGGTTCTTGCCTAAAGTGAAGAGATAGGATTTTTGTCTAATGGGTAAAGGGGGCATTTTAAAGGCAAAATGGGTGGGGAGGGTTTTTGTCTAGTGGGTAAAAGGGGGTTTTCAGAAAAAATGGGAGGAGAGAAATTTTAGCTAGAAAAAGGTGATTTTCAAAAAAGTGGGAGGAGAGAGAAAGTTTAGCCAGAAAAATGTGATTTTCAAAAAAGTGAGAGGAGAGAGAAGGTTTAGCCAAAAAAGGCTATTTTTAAAAAAGTAGGAGAGAGAAGGTTTAGCTAGAAAAGGAAATTTTTAGAAAAGCAGGAGGAGAGAGTGTTTAGCCAGAGAAGATAGTTTTCAAAAAAGCGAGAGGAGAAAGAAGGTTTAGCCAGAAAAGGTAGTTTTCAAAAAAGCAGGAGAGAAGGTTTAGTCGGAAAAGGTAATTTTCAGAAAAGCAGGAGGAGAGAGAAAGTTAAACTGAAAAAGGTAGTTTTCAGAAACTAGGAGAGAGAAAGTTTAACCAAAAAAGTTAGTTTTCGAAAAAGTAGGAGGAGAGAAAAGGTTTAGTCGAAAAAGACAATTTTCAAAAAAGCAGGAGGAGAGAGAAATTTTAGGCATGTAGTGCGGGTGATGTCACAGGTTCATGAATGCATAGGTGTGCGGGCAATGTGCATAGCGGGTGCATGCATGTGCTAGTGTGGGGGCAATGTGCACGGTGTGTGGGCCACCTACGCGTGGTGCAGGGACAGTGTGCACAGCTATATAGCAAGGTGTGCACGGCATGCAACAGGGGCACACACAACGTGTGGTGGGGGCACGAACTCATGCAGCGGGGGCACGCAGCATGTGATAGGGGTGTGTAGGCTGTGTGCATGGCTGTGTGCAGGGCATGGATGTGGGGTTGTGTGCATGGCTATGTGCATGGCATGGCTACGTGCATGGCATGGCTACGTGCATGTGCTACAACCCATAGGCAGCAAGCACGTGCATGGGCTAGCCTGTTGGCCAGAGCACACAGTGCGTACGTGAATATGGGTTTTTCCGATGATGGTTATGGGAGATACGTCAGTCCGAGCACTATTCATCCATACAGTCATCTTGACCAGATTCCTTAGTATATAAAAAGCCAAAATTAGACCCCTTCCCTCCCATGGGGGATTTCTAGGGTTTTAGACCCGGGAGTGTTTCGGGGTTATCTGGGTAGGTAGGAAATGAATTTTAGGGTGTTTGGGTTAGGTGAGGGATTTTTCTAGGTTTCCAGTGGGACAGTCCGTGTGCACTGCATATATGTGGGAAGGCATAATTTTTCGGGGATGATTGCAAAAGATCCATCGGCCCAATTTTGACATATCATATATCATCGAAATCGTGTTTTCGAGCACTATTTATCTGCATGGTCATCTTGACCAGATTCCTTCATATATGAAAAGTCAAAATTAGACCTTCTTCTCTCCCATGCGGGGACTCTAGGGTTTCAGATAGGGAATGTTTCCATTAGCATCTCTATCGGTCGAAAGTCGGAAGCCACTCCTAAGATCCATATTTCATCATAGCTAGAGGAGGGTGACAAAATTAGGTGTCTACAGAATTGCCCCTCTTTGGCCGAGGCCTATGGCAATAGCCGAAGGGCAAAGAAAAGAACGATCACATTTTGTCACCCGGAGCATATACTGTCGTCTTCTTGCTCAGTTATAACGGAGTTGAAAAAATGCAACAGATAATAACTCTAAATTTTTAGGACTTACCTGGGCTACCAATTAGGGGATAGGAATTCGCAGGTCTTCCAATTCTGCAAAAAAGTTAGTACTTTGATCCTGATTCTTCTTTAGCTGGGCTTTGCATGAGCCAATTCAGGGAATAGGGTCTCCAGGCTGGGTCTGGACTATTTGGGACCGATGTTTACAAGAAAGGAATTCACTGGTCTTCCAATCTTGTAACAAGTAAAAAATGTTTGATGCTTGGATTTTCCTTAGTCGGGCTTCACATGTGCCTGTTTAGGGATTTGGTCTATGATATTAGGCCACTTAGATCTGACTCAAAGAAAAAGGGCCTCCTAGGGCCGAGTTAACAACATTGGGCCACGTAGGGCTAGATAAAAGTGATTGGGCCGCCTAGGGCTGAGTAAATGAAATTAGGCCACTTGGGGCTGAGTTAATGAGATTGGGCCACCTGGGGCCGAGTAAAAGAGATTGGGCCACCTGGGGCTGAGTAAATTATGTGTAATACATTTACATGTGGTCCTGTAGGCATGATAATATACAAAAATTACAATTTAAACATCTAGAGCACAATAGGGTTAACGTCATAAAATAATCAAAAGAGTCCCATGTAGGTATCAATCTTGTTGTCCCATAATACATCTCTCGCACGGGCACTCAGCTCCATGCCCAAGATCTTCGGGGACCCACCAATCCTCAATTGGAAACTCTACTGTGGGTTCCAGCTCTAGCTCTTCAGCTAGATAACCTGCAAGATCATCTAAAATGGTGTGCACATAAGATGAGCTCACTAGCCCAGTAAGTGAAAGGAAAGACCAAGTAATCATTCGCAATACAAATGCACCTATATGTATGCAAGTCCATTTTTACTATCCTAAACCACCTAAATATCACATCTAAGTCATAGGTCATGTGCTACTCACAACCACAGTGCGCGTATACCCCAGGAACAGGTCACTAACTTCTTTCCACGATACACCAGTAGGGTTGTCGGAGAAGGCCAGCTATGGGTACCAAAAAGTAAAATGGGCCTTGCCCTGCATTAAATTAAAAGCAGTATGATTGGCCCTCTTGTTATATCACCAAATTTGTCGACCATCCTAGTGATCGGCTGGGCATACTTCTAACCGCCATAGTTAGTACACAACCTCAGGCTTCCCCCTAGTGACATACCCAACACCTAAACCCCTGTTGGGAAGGGTCGTAGCACATGTCATTCCTAACTACATGCTCCTATATATGTCATTCCTAACTACATGCTCCTATATGAGATAGACGACTACATAATGCCACCATGTCCCATTCCACGAGCCACAAATGTATTCGTTTCCAAGTTGACTACAGCATCTAATCTAGCAATGCATCATATTCAATAATTTAAAATGATCCATCTCATAACTTATAGCAAGAATAAACATTCATTAATTAAAGATTTCAATGTAACAATCATAAATGAATTTCATAGTGCACAAGACAATGAATGCAAATGGCATACGTGGATGACTAGTCTACACACAGCAATACAGTGATGACATGGCTAGTCTACATTAATAAAGGGAATGATACAAAAACACTACGAAAATAAAGTCAACATCCTTTTCCCACTTACCTAGTTGTGCACAATGATTACCCATGGTATGAGGAAGATCCGGCATGCCAAGTGCCCAATAAATTTGGGCCCAATCAAAACTAGTTGGGTTGGATTGGTAGGTCAACCGACAGGCGAGGTACCCGCCAGTCGTTGCTCGCCTATCGAACAAGGGACTCTACCTAGATTAGTGAGCTAGGATCAGCATGCCAAGTGCCCACTGGTCCTTGCTCGCTACTTAACCCAAGGGATCTACTTGGATTGACGGGCCAGAGGTGGTGGGCCAGGTGCCCACTAGTTTTGCTCGTTGGTCAAGGCAATAGCCCATCCAGGATAGGCGAGCTCTGGATTGGTGGGTCTAACCATTTCCAGGCACCTGCCACTCAGTTTAGAGATTTGTTCACTTCCATTCTTCATCCCACCTTAGGAAACCACAGGGGATTGATTCGACCATATTTTTCCCAAATCTAAGGTCCCATATCATGATTCTAACATAGATCTAGGATCGATTCAAAGTTTTAAGCTTGGGTTTTACCTATTTGTTCAAGAACACTTCAAAAATGCCAAATCTCTTCTCTAGCTCAAGAGACCAACAGATGCTTCTCAAACTTCATAATTTCTTCCTTTAAAACCTTCGAAAACAACAAGTAGATCTTTTATCAAACCTTAGATTCATCATCTCAAGCGGGATTAACAAGATCCAAAAAATTCCTATCCAAATCGAAGGGTTTCACTTAGGGTTTCTTGGGGGTTTAAGAAATATAGACTTTACTCATCTCAAATTGTAGATCTCGAGATGAGGATCACTAATCGAGTGTCAAAATCAAAAGATTCAACCTCAACGTCACACAACGAGCATCTTCTTCCCTTTTTTCTTCCTCCTTCCCTTCTCTTTCTTTCTTTTCTCTCTCTTCTTTACTTTTCTCACCCACTATGTACAACAATAAATGAGGAGAAAGAAAAGAAATAAATTCTATTTATACCTAGGTCAAAATATCTAATGACCAGATTGGTAGGTCACATAGGTGGGTCTGACCCACCTACGACCACCCACTAGTTGGTCAAAAGTTAGCCGATTAACTTAGGATTTCGACGGGGCTTAGCCCTGACACATATTTCACTCGGTAATTGACCAAAATGAGTACTCGACACAAAATATGGCTACGTACCTTTATTATACGTATATGGCCTTATGATACATGCAAGTGCACGGCTTAGGCACCAACTCTGACTCATCTGGCCAACCCAAGTTTGGAGTCACCCTTACGATCATGTTCCATAGAGTACCTGACTCAGCTCACTTGTGTTTAGTTCCTACAAGACCAAAGCAAACCAATCAGATAATTAGACCGGATTTAGAAAGTAGGGTATCACATTTACACCCCCCCTTTTTTAAAATTTCATCCTTGAAATTGTAGTACCTGGTTGTCCATAGAGATGAGGATATTTGACCTGAATGCCATCTTCTTTCTCCCAGGATGCTTCCTTTAATGAATGATTTGCCCATCAAATCTTCACAAAAGCAATGGAGCGATTGTGAAGGGTCTTTATCTTTTTGTCTAGAATTTCAACAGGCTGTTCCTCGAATGTTATATCAGCTTCTAAGTACTCTGGTTCCATGGGTAGTACATGTGATGGATCATGGATGTATCACTTCACCTTAGACACATAGAACACATTATGAACATTGTTGAGGGAAGGTGAAAGAGCCAACATATATGCTACAGAGCTAACTCAAGCTAAGATTTCAAATGGGTCAATATATCTCAGACTTAGCATGCCCTTCCTATGGAATCTATGCAACCCTCTGGTAGGAGACATTTTGAGGAACACCTTTTCCCCACTTGAAATCAATATCCTTCTTGCAGTTCTCTGCGTAGCTCTTTTCACGTGAGTGGGCTACTTTAATCCTTTCCCGAATGACATCAACCTTGTCACACGTCATTTGTATCATCTTCGGTCCTAGCATCCGATGCTCACCTACTTCATCCCATTATAGGGGTGTTCTGCACTTCTTGCCATACAGTGCCTTATATGGAGCCATCCCAATTATGGCTTGATAGCTATTGTTATAGGAAAACTCCATAAGAGGTATGTACTCTTCCCAACTGCCACTCATTTCCAATGCACAGGCCCTAAGCATGTCTTCCAGTATCTATATGGTTCGTTTTGATTACCCATCGATCTGTGGATGGAAAGCAATACTCAGATTCACTTATGTCCCCAAGGCTTACTAGAGGCTTTTCCAAAATCTAGATGTAAACATTAGGTCCCTATCTGACATAATGCTCACTGGCACTCTATGTAAACGGACTACGTTATCTATATATAGTTGGGCTAACTTGTCCATGGAATAATTGGTTCTGATTGGGATGAAATGAGTAGTTTTGGTAAGCCTTTCAACTACCACCCAAATTAGATCATGATGAGCACATTTATGTGTGAAATCAAGAGTAGTAAAATATATATTCTACATATTTAGAATGGAGCTACCTTGGGTTTTACTCTCCTTTTGTAGGTTTTATATTTTCAAGCTTTAAGGACTATCAGGCGCTATATCTCCAATTTTACAGGTAAAGAGGTCCTATTTCTTTTCATGATTGCGAAGAGGATGAAATTCTAAGCAAGATGGAAGTGTTTAATTGCAAGTATATATTCATTTAGTCAACCGTACAAGTGATTATTCTTTTCAGGTCAGAAAAAGAATAATGGATTAGAATTGAACCGAGATACAGAACTAGCCCATCTACAGTTGTTCCAAGGGTATAGGGAATATTCTAAATACCAACAAGGATCGATGGACCACATCCTTAAGTGATTGAAGATTCATTTTTAGTAACAACAACTACCTAGTGTAGTTGGTGAGTTGTGGTGTGCAAAATCCCTTGCTTATTAGGAGGTCTCAAGTTCAAACCTCTTAACTACCATTTTGTTGAGGTTTTTATTTTAGAAGATTTTCTCTTCCTACTCATCACTCAAAGGAGGTCGGCCAAAGGGTTTCTTACTCAAGAAGAGAGAGAAATAAGGAAATAAAGAGAAAAATAGAAAAAGGGAGAAAAAATAGGAAATAAAAAAAATAATTCAAAAAAAATCGTCCAAGATGTTGCCCACGTTTGAAGAATAGAGAGAGAAAAAAAGGAAAAAGGAAGCAAAATCATTGGAGATTCCCTACTTCCTACAATTCTCTATCTTCTCCCTCCTCCACCTCATCAACAAGATAAAAAAATCTTTTTTTTTAGAAGCTAAAATCTTTATCTTTCCTCCCCCATTCTCTATATAATAGAATTAACACAAGAGGAGGAGGTAATTCATTCTTCTTCAAGGGTTTTTTTTTTAGTTGCTCTAGTTTTCTCTTTCTCTAGCTCTAGTTCTAGGTTTATGCTTTAATCACTTTTGTAATAGCTTTTTATATCAATTAATGCAAGCACTCTTTTATTCTTATTTAACATTTTATGTTTATGATTTATGCAATTGAGTTGTAATTTTTAAAGTTATAGTTCTAGGCTTAGATCTAGGTGACAAGATCACGAGCCGTGGAGCATCTTTTTTTTTTTCAAGATTTGTTTTCTCTAGTACTGGAAATTTCAGATTTGGTTTATTCCAGATCTGGTTTTTAGTACTGGTAGTATTTCAAATCGATCAAGTTTTCAGTTCAAGGGTTGATTCAAGTAAGTAGGCTCCTTCAGTAGTCTTCTCTCCCCCCTCTCATTCCCTCTTCTGACTACCCTTTCTTTCTTAATTTAGGATTTTAATTTCAGTCGTTACATTATTGCTATCCCTTTCCCCCAAGGTTCATGGCTAGTGTATGTGTTGGCTTTGCCTCTCCTAGCCATAGAATCATCAATTTATTGCTTTTATTTTAATTGTCTCCCTTTCCCTTAAGCCAAGTAGAGTAACCCTTGTAAGAGTGACTCTTTGGTTAAGTAGGGAAGCTCATATTATGATGCATCGCTTGGGCTAAGTAGAGAAACCTACTTTTGAGTCTCTCTCTAGCTTTATCCCCTTTCTTTTACTTTATTTTTATTTCAGTATTT